>NC_138777.1:177372092-177447092 GCF_965119305.1 Pelophylax lessonae | reverse complement strand
CACCTCGATGCTCAGGGTGCCAGTCAGTAGGGTCGGCTGAAGTTTACAGTAAACACATGGTATACATTACTCATGACAGTTTGCTCAACATGTTTCGCCTTCTCGGTGAAAGCTTCGTCTGGAGCTTAATAATTGTTCTGTCTGTATAAAAACATAAGTAATTTTGAGGAGACAAAATGTATTATTTAATACATATTCCATAAATGAGAATAATGCATTTTATATGTGATATACAATGTCAATGTAAAAGAAAACGCCTTTAACACATATGATATTACTGTTCTAGCCAGCAGGGGGGGGGGGGCCCGGTGGGAAGGCAAGAGGACAGCCATTGGGACACATGTGGGGACACACACCGTATGAAGTAGGTAACACTATTTTTTAGGCATCAGTATATATAAAAGATAAAGAAAACATATCTGTATAGGATATGAACATACCTGTACAGTGTATATTCTGAACTTTTTTGGTACTGTAACGAGGAGGACTAAAAGACGGTCACTGAGCTCATAAATGGGGGAGCCGATGTTCACAAGGAGTATAAATACAAACGCTCCTGTATGTTTGTATCTGGGTTGGATATAGAAAGTGCGCTAGTTATAATATGTCAAACCATTATCGGTAGGAAATAGCCACACCCGGTGCATGTTGATACACAGATAGGTGAAGATAGAGTTGTTTGTATATAAAGAAAGAACCCATTGAAGAAAGATGCATGGACATATACCAATCAAGGGGAGGGAGCTTCTACTTTATGTTTTCATGTACCGCAGTAATTAAAGATTTTTATGAGAGGAGTTCTAAAAGGGTAATTACCTAGGCATAAACCGCTTGTATGGTCCTAGATCTCCATACAAGCAAAACATAGGGTACTTGATTCCCTCATGTGAGGTACATCATTATTCGGCCTTGAGTGTATACTGGATTAGAAAGATTGCTTTTGGTACTGCATTTCTCTCAATGAGCCCAGCGGTGGTAGTCCATGCATGTTTCAAGACAGTTTAAAAATCACCAATAACTACATGCGAGTGTATTGGGGGCTCTAATAATTGAACATGCTCACCGGTCCTGCGGAATACTTTGTTTGGATAGGGATAATTAGACCTGCCTTGTAAGTGGCAGACACTATTGGATTGAGAAAGGATTAAAGACAAAGTTGTAAGTAAAATGGTGTGCAGAAGCCAAGAGATAGCGAAGATATAAGTTTGTCGGCTTACCCTGTTGAGCCAAATTCCGTCATAGATGTCCTCCCCGGATGGGGAACCGCCGCCATACTCGGACGCTTGTATGGCGCCCTTTTATGGCGTGGGTCCCGGGCGGTTCGTCAAAGCGACGTCGCCACCCCGGCCACACCCCCCGGATATGACGATGCGGCGTAGGCGGAAGTGACTCCGCTGCGGCCACTCGTAGAGCTCCGAGAGGGTAGGTCAGACTCTCAGAGCTGACAGGCTCCGAAAAGTCTGATCTGGTGCCACAGGAAACGATGCTCCTAGGAGCGGAAGTCCACTGTGGCTTACCAGGCCGCACATGTATCACCGGATTGGCTAATATCTCTAGCGTCCCACAGCGCCCCCGGAGGTTACTAGCATGGCACACTTGAATACAAAGCATCTGCAAACATATGATAACAGAAATACATTGATCTGAATAATAATTACAGAAAAAAATATACATAGTTAGATATCAATAGTTAACAAAGAGTGATAAGAACAAAAGAACCAAGAATATAATGATATATTATATTCTAAAAAAGAAAAAAAGGAAAAACAGAAATGGGGAAAATATGTTAGTAAGGGAAAAAAAAGGAAATAATAATAATGATATATCTAGCACCCAAGCAGTTTGGGGCTTAAAAAATGGAAGGACTAGAGCCGTTAGGCCCAGAAATTGAGGACACTAACCTCAGTAATTTTTGAACATATGAAGAACTGAATTTGGAAATTATAATTCTCCAGAACAAAATCCCGTAAATAACGAAGAGGCATAGAGTCAGCACACGGACGTACATTGGGCTCCATATGATGCGATATTGATTCCTCTAATGATTATCAAAAGGCAAATAGGGGTAAAGGCAAGGAGGGAGGGGGGGGGGGGAAAGGAAAAAGGGGGTGGAAAGATGATCACGCCAAACAGGCAGACGCCCGTCCTACCCTCCACAGATAACAAACAGTAAAGAAGGCAGAAAAAAGTTTTATCTTAAATCATTAAAAAATGCACGATTTATAAAAATGATTTGTAAGATTGGGTTTCATTCAAACCCGGTCTAACGGTGGCATTGAGACGTTCAATCCAGATGGTTTCCCTCTGGAGAATTCTTTTGTCCCAGTTGCCCCCTCGTGGGTCCTGGGGGATCACATCCAGGACATAAAAACGTGCTTTTTTTGGGTTGAATCTGTGGTAGAGGTCTAGGTGCCTGCTCACGGGCGTGACCATCTTTCCTCCCTCTGATATGTATATATGGTCATTTATCCTCTGACGGAGCTCTCTAATTGTTTTCCCAACATAGAACATGCCACATGTACAGTGCATGAGATACACCAATCCACGAGTGTCGCAGTTAGCGCGAAAGGTAGGGGAAAAATCTTCCCCATTGGGTAGAACAAAATGGGAACCCTCCTTAACCCATGGACACATGGCACAACCACGGCATCTATACGTACCCCTATTAGTTGTTTTAGAATTTTTTATGGGTTGGTAGTGGCTAGCTGTTAATTGATCTCGTAATGATCTAGTACGTTTAAATACAATTTGTGGGTATTGCCCCACATATTTGCTCGTGATTGGATCATGACTGAGTAAATGCCAGTGTCGTCCAAGGATGTTTCGGAGTACATTCTGGTGGCTTGAAAACTTAGTTATGAGTTTCACCGTGGGTTGTGTATCTCGGTCTTTAACTCTAAATATTAGGCTATTCCGATCTTGTGAGAAAGCTCTATTATATGCTGTACGTAAAAGGCGTTTACTGTAGCCACGGGCTTTTAAGCGTTCACGTAGTGAATTGGCTTGGATTTTAAAATCTCTATCGGTTGTGCAGTTACGCCGAAGGCGTGCGTATTGGGCATAAGGAATGCTGCGTATTAGTGCCGCTGGATGGGCACTTGACGCATGCAATATTACATTACCAGATGTTGGTTTACGGTAAAGGTTCGTGGTCAGTTGGCCATTTTCATGCTTCAATACCGTTAGATCAAGGAAATTAACTTTTGAAACGTCTACAGTACATGTGAATTTTAGATTGAAATTATTAATGTTTAACGCCTGAACAAAATCATCAAATAACTGTCTGGAGCCTGTCCAAACTACAAACACATCGTCTATGTAACGATACCAAACCGCCACATATGTAAAAAACTTTGATAGAGTCTCATCTGATGTAATGTGTCGTTCCCACCCCCCCAGGTACAAGTTGGCGTAGGCCGGGGCACAACAGGTGCCCATGGCCACGCCTTGCACCTGGAGGTAGTGGGACCCATTGAAAGTAAACCAGTTGTGCTGCAGGATGAACAGGAGTAATTTCAAAAGGAATTCACAGAAAGGCCATGTATGGTGGTTCTGTTCATAGAGGAAGGTACGTACTATCCCGACGCCCTGCTCGTGAGGGATGCTCGAGTAGAGGGCCTCTACATCCAAAGTCACGAGCAAGGCGTCGGGAGGAACGACCATATCCTCAATCATTTTTAGAAATTCAAGTGTATCCTTGACATAGGACGGTAAACGAACAACATGGGGTAATAAAAAGAAGTCTATCAGATGGTTAGCATTTTCTGTTAAGCTTCCAATGCCTGATATAATAGGCCTTCCTGGGGGCGTTGTCAAATTTTTATGGGTTTTAGGGAGGGAATAGAATGTAGCTTGTCTAGGGAACTTATTGTTCAGATAGTCGTAACAATCCTTGTCAATTAAAGCTGATTGATAGGCACATCCAATTATGTCCAAGTATTGAGCCTGGTATCTCTTCGTAGCTAACAGGGAAATCTTTTTGTACCAGTTCTTGTTTGTAAGAATATCTGTACACATTTTTTCATACCCTACCTGGGTCATTAGTACTAGGTTACCACCCTTGTCCGAGGGCTTGATAACAAGGTCCGTGTGGTTTTTCAATCTATTTATTGTTTGTATTTGTTGCTTGGATAAATTGTTTTGTGTAGGTGGAAGTTCACAGTTTTTTATTTCTCCTATAACCGATGTTAGAAAGGCCCAAATATTTGGATTTGTGGTTAGATCTGGAAAACTATTTGATTTAGGTTTAAAAGGAATTTGTCTCTCGTTATGAGAGGTGCTAGGTGGAGGTTGGCTGGAGGATTGGGATTCCAAGGGATCCCCTTCCTCCAGTAGCAGGATTAGGTCCCGTAGAGCACGGAATTCTTGCATTGTGTAATTTTTTATTTTTTCAGAGATTTCTTTATCTTGTGCAGTTCGTTTACGTTCAGGATCATAAATATGTTTGTACGTTAGGTTCCTAGCAAACATATAAATGTCTTTTATTGTGTCATATTTGTCCAACGAAGCTGATGGACAGAAGGTGAGGCCCAGTTCTAACACTTCCACCTCTTGTGAGGATAGTTGATAGGGAGTGAGGTTGATGATAGAAAATTTTAAGTGGGTAGATTGAGTGTCGTGTTCAATTGAAAATTTGAGGTTTGTGCCTGTGATGCCGAAAAATGAGAATCCAGGGTCGTTTGTCTTTGTGTACCTACATAAGGTGTGGTAGTTGAGAGTGTACTGGTCAGCGGGGCGAGTGAACTTGCTCCTAGGGATGAGGTGTGAAGGTTGGATGGTCCAACAGGTGAAGGAGTGACGGGGTTAGTAGTGGATGGCTCTAGCATTTGTATAGCTTGGAGGGCCAAACCACCAAGATATGGGTCTTGGGTGTCCAGGGCCTCATGTGTTGTGATATTATTTAGTTTAGATGTGGGTCCAACAGGACCAGATCCAGATATGGGGGGCTGGAACTTGGACCCTTCATCTGGTCGTTTTTTTAGAGCGTGGTGTGTACGTGCCATTTTCTTGTGGACCACGCTTTCGTGTGGTTGGGTCAGTTTTGGGTCTTGTATCCTGATTAGATCTTGCCGATACTTTAGATCGGTCAGATTGCATGGAGATTGAAGATGAATCCGATTCCCAATCGGTTTCTTTATGTCCTGAATTAGATGGATGGCCACGAGGGCCACGTGGATAGCGAGATCGTCTAGGACCATTAGGTCCTGGCCATCGATACGCATATCCTTCTGTGAATGCCATTTTGTCTTTAAGAAATTTAGTTTGTTTTTTACATATAATCTCTTTATTTAATTTGATTCCATAGTCCTTTACCTCTTTCCACCTAGATTCATACTGTGTATGTTTTTTTAGGCCTTCATGTTTAGTATATAAGGAGGAAAGTTCTGCATCTAAGGTGGCCAAGTCAAGTCTATACTGGGACACCAAAAGCTGACATAGGTCTGTACTACATTTTGTTAGGATGCGTTCCCAAAGTGTCTTAAATTCATTTGATACATTGTCAAATGACGGGAAAAGATGGATACGTAAGCCCATAGGGCATACATTCTCTTGAATATATTTTATAAAGAATTCAATGTGCCAGTATAGGTTTGACTTTCTTTTGATTAATTTTTTGACTGTGCCTATATATTGATTTAGGCTAATATCATCTTTGGCTGGGATATTGCATGAGGACTCGATCTCACTCATGAGACCCGTCCAAGCATTACCCACAAACTCCATGCTGTCCTAAATATTGTCTCTTATTCAATTTGCACATCAATTGCCTATAGCCCATATATTTATATATTTGGTGTTGCCAAACACATCAGAGAAGAGGGGGAAAAAAAAAAAAAAAAGGGGACAGAAAAAAACAACAAAAGGGGAAAACCAACCAAGAACCCAATAAACGACTTTGGATGAGAGAGGGCCAATGACCCAAGAGGGGATAATTAATTGAAAACTGTTGTTGCGAGGGGTGTCTTCAATCCTTCCATATCATGATAATATACTTATATAAGCATATATCAAGTTAATATTAGTTAGTTATTCCATTATAGTATTGCTGCTTGCCATTATCCCAAATGGCTGGTGCTTCCACCTCAATGTCAAAATTTCCAAAAACACATGACTAACCAGACAGCAGCAGTCTGGGTCATTATATATATCACCTGAAGAGGCCCCTATCCTACATTTAAATCATTGGATATGGAAAGGTTGGGAGACAAGGATTTCGGGCACTAAATTTTCATAAAATTGCTTTTTATTTAAATAAACACTTTAAAAACGTCTAGTGATACAAGCAGATGAGAAAAATCTACATTGAACATAAGACCAGAAAACGGTCGACAGTATGAGATATAATATTACATGAGGTACTAGACCTTCATATAGTATGGGAACAGTTGTGTACAGAACAAGTTGTATTATGCATACATCCAATGTGATATACTTCAAAGCAGACAGAGCCTGCCGGCGGACACCTCGATGCTCAGGGTGCCAGTCAGTAGGGTCGGCTGAAGTTTACAGTAAACACATGGTATACATTACTCATGACAGTTTGCTCAACATGTTTCGCCTTCTCGGTGAAAGCTTCGTCTGGAGCTTAATAATTGTTCTGTCTGTATAAAAACATAAGTAATTTTGAGGAGACAAAATGTATTATTTAATACATATTCCATAAATGAGAATAATGCATTTTATATGTGATATACAATGTCAATGTAAAAGAAAACGCCTTTAACACATATGATATTACTGTTCTAGCCAGCAGGGGGGGGGGGGGGGGGGCCCGGTGGGAAGGCAAGAGGACAGCCATTGGGACACATGTGGGGACACACACCGTATGAAGTAGGTAACACTATTTTTTAGGCATCAGTATATATAAAAGATAAAGAAAACATATCTGTATAGGATATGAACATACCTGTACAGTGTATATTCTGAACTTTTTTGGTACTGTAACGAGGAGGACTAAAAGACGGTCACTGAGCTCATAAATGGGGGAGCCGATGTTCACAAGGAGTATAAATACAAACGCTCCTGTATGTTTGTATCTGGGTTGGATATACAAAGTGCGCTAGTTATAATATGTCAAACCATTATCGGTAGGAAATAGCCACACCCGGTGCATGTTTAATAATTTAACCGGTTCCCCACCACCCGCTGCAGTTTTACTGCGACAGGCTGGCTCTCCTGCGCGAACCGTCTTAACTCTACGTCGGTCCCAGGGTGCTGGGCAGGGATGCCGATCCACTGGGCCGGCGGCCGCAATTGCCGCCGGGCACCCTTGATCGCTCCCCACTGAGAGAGAAGGACGGTCAGCTATTGTAAACACAGCTGACCGTTGTTCTCTCTGAAATGATCACAGAGCGCCTGTGATAATTTTATATAGGATCACAGGTCCATCCTTCATACAGTTAGAAAACACTCCGCTAGGCTCACACTTAACCCTTTCAGCACCCATAGGTTAACCGCTTCCCTGCCAGTGTCATTATTACAGTACCAGTGCATATTTTTAGCACTGATTACTGTAGTAATGTCACTGGTCCCCCAAAAAGTGTCAAAAATGTAAGTTAGGGGTCCGATCTGTTCGCCGCAATGTCTCAGTCCCGCTAAAAATCACTGATCGCCGCCATTACTAACAAAAAAATAAAAAATACATAAAAAAGACATAAATCTTTCCTCGTGCTTGTAGATGCGATAACTTTTGTGCAAACCAATCAAAATAGGCTTATTGCAATTTTTGTTTTTTTTTTTTACCAAAAATATGTAGCAGAAAACAAATTGGCCTAAAAGGATGAAAAATTTAGATTTTTAGATTTTTCTTTTCCCGGAATGTTATATAGCAGAATGTGAAAAATATTGTTTTTTTTTTTTTTTTTCAGAATTGTCGCTCTTTTTTTGTTTATAGTGCAAAAAATAAAAATCGCAGAGTTGATCAAATACCACCAAAAGAAAGCACTTTTTGTGGGGAAAAAAAAGACATTAAATTTATTTTGGGAACAGCGTTGCACGACCATGCAATTGTCCGTTAAAGTAACGCAGTGCCGAATCGCAAAAAATGGCCTGGTCATAAAGGGGGCAAATCCTTCTGGTCCAGAAGTGGTTAATATACTTTTGCATTAAAATAAAAATAATAATTTTCTCCATGGCAGTAACAGTGCAAGGATTCTAGAAAACCTTATTTCGGTCTTCTGCTGTTGTCACAGTGCTGGAGTGTCTTCTCCTTTGAGTTGGGACTTTCACCTTCTCTGGAATATTGCTGGAAGGCTTGTGACTTCCCCCTTACCTATTTGCTGTAGGTAGAAGCCGGCCCAGAAGGCTTGTGACTTCCCCCTTACCTAGGCGATGCAGGTAGAAGGCCGAAGGCTTGTGACATCCCCCTTACCTACAGTGGTGATCGAAAGTTTGGGCACCCCATGTAAATATTTGTTTTAATGTGCATAAAGAAGCCAAGGAAAGATGGAAAAATCTCCAAAAGGCATCAAATTACAGATTAGACATTCTTATAATATGTCAACAAAAGTTAGATTTTATTTCCATCATTGACACTTTTTTTCAAAATTACAGAAAACAAAAAAATGGTGTCTGCAAAAGTTTGGGCACCCTGCAGAATTTATAGCATGCACTGCCCCCTTTGCAAGGCTGAGACCTGCCAGAGTCATGGATTGTTCTCAATCATCGTCTGGGAAGACCAGATGATGTCAATCTCAAAGGTTTTAAATGCCCAGACTCATCTGACCTTGCCCTAACAATAAGCACCATGGGATCTTCTAAGCAGTTGTCTAGAAAACTGAGACTGGAAATAGTTGACGCTCACAAAGCTGGAGAAGGCTATAAGAAGATAGCAAAGCGTTTTCAGATGTCAATATCCTCTGTTCGGAATGTAATTAAGAAATGGCAGTCATCAGGAACAGTGGAAGTTAAAGCAAGATCTGGAAGACCAAGAAAAATATCAGACAGAACAGCTCGCAGGATTGTGAGAAAAACAATTCAAAACCCACATTTGACTGCACGATCCCTCCAGAAAGATCTGGCAGACACTGGAGTTGTGGTACACTATTGCACTATAAAGAGATACTTGTACAAATATGGTCTTCATGGAAGAGTCATCAGAAGAAAACCTGTTTTACGTCCTCACCACAAAAATCAGCGTTTGAACTTTGCAAATGAACATATAGACAAGCCTGAAGCATTTTGGAAACAAGTTCTGTGGACCGATGAGGTTAAAATAGAACTTTTTGGCCTGAATGAGCAAAGGTACGTTTGGAGAAGAAGGGGCACAGAATTTAATGAAAAGAACCTCTGTCCAACTGTTGAGCATGGGGGTGGATCAATCATGCTTTGGGGTTGTATTGCAGCCAGTGGCACAGGGAACATCTCACGAGTAGAAGGAAAATGGATTCAATAAAATTTCAGCAAATTTTGGATGGTAACTTGGTGCCATCTGTGAAAAAGCTGAAGTTAAAGAGAGGATGGCTTCTACAAATGGATAATGATCCTAAACACACCTCGAAATCCACGGGGGATTACATCAAGAGGCGTAAACTGAAGGTTTTGCCATGGCCTTCACAATCTCCTGACCTCAACATAATTGAAAATCTATGGATAGACCTTAAAAGAGCAGTGCGTGACAGACAGCCCAGAAATCTCAAAGAACTGGAAGACTTTTGTAAGGAAGAATGGGCAAAGATACCTCAAACAAGAATTGAAAGACTCTTGGCTGGCTACAAAAAGCGTTTACAAGCTGTGATACTTGCCAAAGAGGGCAGTACAAGATATTAACTCTGCAGGGTGCCCAAACCTTTGCAGATGCCATTTTTTTGTTTTCTGTAATTTTGAAAGTGTAAATGATGGAAATAAAATCTAACTTTTATTGACATATAAGAATGTCTAATCTGTAATTTGATGCCTTTTGGAGATTTTTCCATCTTTCCTTGGCTTCTTTATGCACATTAATACAAATTTTTACCTGGGGTGCCCAAACTTTCGAACACCACTGTAGGCTCTGTGGGTAGAAGCTGGAAGGCTTGTGACATCCCCCTTACCTAGGCGCTGTGGGTAGAAGCTGGAAGGCTTATGACATCCCCCTTACCTAGGCGCTGTGGGTAGAATCTGGGGTGTAAGGTACTCAGCAGCTGGGGGGTAGGGGAAGTTTGGTTTTTACTAATTTTTCCCATATTTGATTATTTTGTGCAATCTTCTGATGCTGCGGGGATCAAAGCGTGCACTTCACCTGTCAGTGGTGCTCTTCAAAGGTGCTGACCATGCCCGTCCTTTCCACAGAAGCTATGGGCGGATGAATGAAGGGTCCACCTCCTCCATTCATAGAGGGCTTTTATTGTGTGAAAAGATAGTAAGGCTCCATTCACATATAGGCATCTCGGATCATGGACAGAACTGTTGCGATTCTGCCCACGATCCTGAACCATTGCAAGTCGTGGGAAGCCTGTGCGATTCCCGTGACTTGCAATGGCACCCCAAACGCGTCGCGATTTTGCCGAGGTTGTCAACTGATGAATTGCAGAAAAATCTTACAAGCAGAATTGCGGCATGCCTGTCGCCCAAAATAAGTTTTTTTGGGCGACAGGCATCCCTTGATTTTGTTTGCGCAATTTTACAGCAATTCGTCGGGCAACAATCGCAGCAAAATCACTTGGGGTGCCATTGCAAGTCATGGGATACGGCGACTTGCAATTCTTCAGGATCGCAGGCAGAATCGCAGCAATTCTGCCCTCGATCCTGAGATGCCTATATGTGAATGGAGCCTACACCTTCTATGAATGGAGGAGGGGATGGGAAGGACGGGCATAGTCAGCACTTTTGATGAGTTCCTATGACAGATGAAGTGGCTCCTATTAACCCCTGCAGCACTGGAAGATCACAGCTATAAGGGTATGGAGGGGAAGGGGGAAGAGGGGGTCAGATAAATGACGATTTCAATGAAGAGCGCAGCCACCAGCACACAGGACAATTCTCATTCAATGTAAGCGCTGTCCCTGGTGCTGATTATAAAATAAATAAATAAACCACTGAATTTAAAGCCCAATCCCAGTAAAATTATAAATGATCCCTTGCAGGGGGCCAGGGCCGCTGATAGGGGGGGACCACCAGCCCTCTTGTAGGGGGCCCGAGCACACAGGGGGGCCCACACAGAGAGGGGGATTAGTGATGCACAACTAATCTTCCTCCAGCACCTGAATCTGATCTGTCCCTCTCCCTGCGATCAGCATTTATCTGCTGAGAAAGAGACAGTCGTCCCTCCATATGTGGGCCCCCCTCCCAGCACTGGCTCTAATGTTATCTCTACTCAGGAGTTTATTTTTAACTTTGTTTCTCTCTGTTTCTCTGATCCCGGAGCTCCAACTGCCCAGCCTGTAAATCTTTCTCATCTCATCTTCATTTTTATTTAACGTAGTTTTTTTTTTAGATTTAGCAGGAATTATGTGAGTTATGTTATATTTGTGTCTGATAATAGTGATTTTTTTGTAATTTTAGCTAAATATATCTTTTATATTTTCTTGGGGGGGGGCCTGCCAGGTAGTCTGTACGGGGGCCCCGCAATTTCTAACAGCAGCCCTGCAGGTGGCTGCGCCCACACTTCGGCGGTTAATAGCCAGTTTTGTCTAGGGGAGAGAAGAAACAGTTTTACTTACCCGTTCTTCCCCTCCCCCAGCAGAGGGCGCTCCCACATGCTCTGGCAGTAGTAGTAGGAAAACCCTCAGCATAATAACATCCAATGACCACTACACTTAGACCACTATAGCATGGGGAGAAGACATAGCGGGGATCGGTCTAGCTGTGGGGAGGTGTGGAGGACCTAAATCAGGGGTCTCCAAACTTTCTAAACAAATTTACTGTCTTTCAGACTTTGGGGGGGCTGGACCAGTGGGAGTAGAAAATGTCCTGGCATCCAATGGGAGTAAACTATGCCCCATCTTTGGTGTCGGTAAGAGGACTAGTGCCTCATCGTTGATTTCAGTTAAAGGAATAGTGCCCCATTGTTGGTGGCAATGGAAAAAATTCTGCCCAATCATTTGTATCAGTGGGAGGAATTAGCTGATACTGGAAAGATTTTTAAATTAATGCAGAGAATAAGTGGTTCTAAAGTCAGAAGGATTTTTTTTTTTTACCTTGATGCTATCTATGCATTAAGATAAAAAAAACCTTCTGTGTGTAGCAGCCCACCTCAGCCCCCCTAATACCTACCTGAGCCCCCTCTCAATCCAGCAATGTGCACAAAAGTCTGGGCTGTCTGGGACTCTCCCTCCTCATTGGCTGAGACAGCAGCAGGGTGCCGTTGGCTCCCACTGCTGTCAATCAAAGTAAAAAAGCCAATGTAGAGAGAGAGGGGGGGCGGGGCTGAGCCGCATGCTGCGGGGACACTCAGCAGGAGGGAGGGTCCAGGAGTGTCGGCAAGGAACCCCAGAAGAGGAGGATCGGGGCTGCTCTGTGCAAAACCATTACACAGAGAAGGTAAGTATAACATGTTTGTTATTTTTAACCAAACAAAAAGAGACTGTAATATGACTTTTTGAAACATTTTGAAAAAAAAAAGTTTTTCTTATTTTCCGTGAGTAAATTTTGAAAATAAATACATTTTTCTCCTTCACTGATGTGCGCTGATGAGGCAGCACTGATGGGCACTGATAGGTTGCACTGATGAGGTGGCACTTATGGTCACTGATGAGGAGATACTAATATGCTGCACTGATGGGCACTGATAGGTGGCACTGATGGGCACTGAGAGGTGGCACTGATGGGGGGCACTGATGGGCACTGACAGGCGAAACTGATGGACACTGACGAGTGGCACTGATGGACAGCACCATCAGTGCCCACAATCAGTGCCCATAGTGCATCCAGTCAGTGTCCATCAGTGCCTAGATGAGCAGGCACTGATGGGCACTGACTGGCAGCACTATGGGCACTGATTGTGGGCACTGATAGCGGGCACTGTGGGCACTGATGCTGGGCAGTAACTGGCACTTTATTTACATTTTCTGTAATCAGGGCACTGATGATCAGTGCCCTGATTACTTGTTTTTGTCTCCCCTGTGAGGAAGAGCTGCTGATCGAGGAGAGACCTGAATAACGGCACTTTCTCATTTACATATGATTGCAGACAGCCGATCACATGGGTAAAGAGTCATGTCATTGACTCTTTACCAAGATCGGGATTGTGCTGTGTCCTAGCAACACGGCGCTGTCACGATCGCCACTCCACGGCTGTTCTGGTGCGCCGTCCCAGAATAATAGCTACACCGCTCCGCCGTCATTTGATGGTGGGCGGGTAGTAAGTGGTTAATTAAAAAGATTTCCCATGAACATCAGCTCCACCTAGTGGCCATAATGCAGTATTTTTTTCTGAAGCACTTCAATCATAATAAACTACGGCAATATGGCCACTAGATGGAACTGATGATCATAGGAAATCAACATTTTTAGGTCAGGATTCATCAAGGTTTGCCAAATGCTTCTTGATGTTTTTATAAATAGATCCAGGGCCGCTGATAGGGGGGGGGGGGGGGGACTACCGATCCTCTTGTAGTTTGAGCTAAAGATATCTTTAGGCTCCATTCACATATAGGTGTCTCAGGTTGTGGGCAGAATTGCTGCGATTCTACCCGCAATCCCAAACCATTGCAAGTGGTGGGGCGCCCATGCAATTCCAGTGACTTGCAATGGCACCCCAGACGGCGCGAGATTTTGACGCCCGACAAATCGCTGTAAAATCGTGCAAAAAGAATCGTGGGACGCCTGTCGTCCATAAGAAGTTCTTGTACTTTTTTTTGGGCGACAGGCGTCCTGCGATTCTGTTTGCGCAATTTATCGGGGGACAATCGTGGCAAAATCACACCGCATTTGGGGTGCCATTGCAAGTCACTGGAATCGCATGGGTGTCCCGCGACTTGCAATGGTTCGGGATCATGGGCAGAATTGCCACAATTTTGCCCGTGATCTGAGACGCCTATATGTGAATGGAGCCCTAATATTTTCTTGGGGGGGGGGTCCTGTCAGGTAGTCTGTAGAGGGCCCCACGATTTCTTTCAGGAGCCCTGAATAGATCCCAGTGTTGTGAGGAAGAGGATTGGGGGGGGGGGGGGGGTTCATGTAGTTTAGCAAAAGACAGCTGTGCAGGGCTGACACCACTCTGAGCTGAATGCATATCCCCAGGCATTGCTCTTTATTAGCAGAGATAAATCCTGGGGACATGTCCATGGATTGCACAAATATATCTCTTTATAAATAAAAAGTAGTTATGTTTCGCAGACTTACAGTGTAATTGCTCTCCTGTGATTACAGGAAGGCAGGTGAGAGCAGACACACATTGAACACACATTGAACACACATTGAACACACATTCGCTGCCATGGACGGCTCTCCTCTTCATCCATTGCTCGTACCCTCCGCTCCGTATAACTCTTCTGGTTTAACTAGGCGAATGCGCGCTCCCGCCGCGAAGCTCCGTCTCCCGGGACCTGCATGGGCGGGGTTTGCCTAAATAGAGGCGTGGCCGCTCGCCCGGCACCTGCCAAACTCGTGGCTCCCCCGCAGCGTCCTTCCTCCCCGTTGGGTAGCGTTACTGCAGGGGGCGTGTCGCGGGCGTGTTTTGCCGGTGTCGGGGCGTGTCCCGGTGCAGGGGGCGGGCTGCGCTCCCCCTCCCCAGTGTCAGACATGTGTGAGCAGGCAGCCCGGTACTGCAGGTCCAGCGTCCACAAGCTCCTGCAGCAACAGCACTCTCAGAGCCGGGCGCTGGACGGACTGCTCCGCTGGATCGTTACCAAGATGACCGACAAGAGTGAGCGAGAGCTGCGGGGAGAGGAGGCGCTGAGCGGGGTGCAGGGCATGGCCAACCCGAGCACCAGGAGGGGCATCTCCGTCATCCTGGATGTGAGTACACCTGATGGATGGATGGATGGAGTTTGTCGGCACTGATCGCTGACAGATCGGAGTGTGTGTGTCCAGTGCAGGATCTCTCAACTGATAGGACAGGCTGATCTCTCAACTGATAGGACAGTCTGATCTCTCAACTGATAGGACAGTCTGATCCCTTATTGATAGGACAGGCTGATCCCTTAACTGAGATGAAAGGACAGTCTGATCCCCCAACTGATAGGAAAGGCTGATCTCTCAACTGAGATGGTAGAACAGGCTGATCCCTGAGATGATAGGACAAACTGATCCCTGAGATGAAAGGACAAACTGATCCCCCAACTGAGATGATAGGACAGGCTGATCCCTCAACTGATAGGACAGGCTGATCCCTCAACTGATAGGACAGGCTGATCCCTCAACTGATAGGACAGGCTGATCCCTGAGACGATAGGACAGGCTGATCCCTCAACTGATAGGACAGGCTGATCCCTGAGACGATAGGACAGGCTGATCTCTGAGACAATAGGACAGGCTGATCCCTGAGACGATAGGACAGGCTGATCCCTGAGATGATAGGACAGGCTGATCTCTGGGTCTGGGAGGGTCAGTGCAGGCAGCTGATAGGTCAGTTGTGGGTAAAGAGATCCCAAAATCTCCTCTGTCCGCTCCTGACACCCACAAATCGCATCTGGGAAGTCATAAGGGGATCTATACATCCCACATCACTTGTCTGACACGTTCCGACTATCCGATCTGCCCCTAGATCTCTAAATGCAGCCAAACCGATCTTCATACAAAGTGTGATCGATTTCACAGCACAGTCTGATTGTACAGTCTCCTCCATGGTGGACATACATGCGTCAGTAAAGGATCATTTCATTTTCAATCGATCTCTAGTAGACAACACAATTAATCGATATGACACCCATGGGGATGTGGATTTTGATAGATCGTTGGAGGATCGGGTTGTAAATGATCGGTCACATCTCTGTATCCACCAAGCAAGCTCATAATCTGATCGATAGAAATCTGATTGTATGAGGGCTTGCCAGTCAGTGCAAAACGATCAATCATTTTCCACTCTGGCTGATCGATGTCGGTTGATCAAAACTGGTCTAAATCAAACCTGAATTGATCGGAAGGGAAGTTTTTGCTATTTATTTGTTTGCCAACTTCATAGTTATATATTTATATTTACTAGTTACATAATTATATAGTTATAAATGTATAGTTATAAAGTTAGAGTTACTAGTTACATAATGATATAGTTACAGTTATAAAGTTAGAGTTACTAGTTACATAATTATATAGTTATATAGTTACTAAGGGTCTAATTCACTAAGAATAAGGAGAAAAAATAGTAATTCTACATTTGGTTACTCCCAATTAAAACAATTGAGACTTCAAGTAGGTGAACATGTGAATGGAAAAGTCAGTACAAATAGGCGAATACGCATTAGTGAATTCCAGATCGGCATAGTCACAGTTCCATACAGGAAACTCGTTGGCAATTGCCAGTTATAGAACTGGCAATTGCCAACGAGTTTCCTATATGTAATGGCACTGCGATGCAGTATTTAGCTATGATCATGTGTGTACATGTATGCCAATAAATATGGGGTGTGCTATACCTTGTGTGTGGCCATTTATTTATATTACAATTATTGTGCATAGTTTTTCTTCTTTTGCTAACGAATGCTATTCTGAATGATTATTACAATGTAATGTCTCTTCTATTCCGTGAGGTTACATGTATAAATCATTTACAGTTACAAATCTGTTATGTTATTTATTTATTTTTTTTTCATGTTCCATTTATTTTTTAGGAGACTATTGTTTTCTATCTATGTTCATTCTTTATTCATATTAAACTATTATGCAAGTCTAATTGCACTCAGCACTTTGGTTTAGTGGTCAGCGCTCATAAACAAAAAGCACTTAGGTCACGAGTTCAAATCCTAACCATGCTGACACCCTGCATGTTCACTAGTTTTTATTTTATTTCCACACAATAATATTTTTGCTAAATACCATTCAAATTATGGAAACAACCATTCAGATGTGAAGGTGGCTTTTAGGTGTTCGTCTACTTTCAGCATATTCTGCTGTTTTAAATTGAAGCAGAATGAACATAGTTTAAGAGAATCTATATTTCCCATAAATACAAAAGCAAGATCATTGCTAAATTGTCAACAATTAGTAGATGTGACTTGTTTTGCTCCTTTTGCTGATATTTATATTATTATCAGTGATGTAAGAGTTATATCTCTATTCTATATATGGCCATCTTTTTTTATGTCTAAAGCTGGATACACACTATACAATTTTATTTAGATTTTTTTCTTTAGATTTACCAAAATCATATAATATGAGGTCAAATCTAAACACTTTCAACTTGTATGCAATCATGCAGGTCCTTGCACTACATAGTGAAAGGTAAAGCCCCGTACACACGTAGCGATTGTCGGCCGTAAATATTCGGCCCGACGACCGATCGGCCGATTATATGCTTGTTAGTATGATGCTTCCGACAGCCGACAGCGCATTTTCGGCCGAACAGAATCGGGTGTGCAGGCATTAAAATTTTTGTTGGCCAACACCAGAACGGCCGATTGTTCGCCAGTCAGTACAGAATTCGGCCGACAAACAGCCGATTAGCAAGACTGGGCATGCTCAGAGAAGAAAAAACACATGGAAAGTTAACCATCACATGACATCACTTCTGCAGTCGGCTGTTGTTGGCCGACAAAATTCATGTGCAGTCTTTTGCAGTTTTCAGCCGACAGGACAGCCCTGGACAAAAGACGGCCGATCGTTCGGCCGACATTCGGTACGTGTGTACGGGGCTTTAATCTAAAGGAAATCGAACAACAAAAGTTGTATGGTGTGTATCCAGCTTAAAGCCACGTACACACGCAACGATTATCGGCCGACCGATCGTCCGTCTTTTGTCCAGAGGTATTTTGTTGGTTGGAATGTGCCTAGACTGCACACGAATTTTCTCGCCCAACAAAAATCTGCTTCAGAAGTGATGTCATGTGTTGGATTGCTTTCTTTGTGTTCTTTCTTCTCTGAGCATGCCCAGTCTTGCTCATAAGATTTTTCCCTGTCGAAATCTGTACTGACTGCACGAAAATCGGCCGTGTTTTGACGGCGGACAAAAATTTTATAGCATGCACACCAGAATTTTTTCGCCCGAAAAGTCGGAGTCGGTTGTCGGAAGCATCATACAAACAAGCCGAAAATCTGCAGATCGGACGTTGGACGAAAATTCCCTGCCAATTTTGGACGCGTGTGTACGGGGCTTAAGGGTCCTTTCACACGAACGATCCGATCAGATCCGCCTGTCAGTTTTTTAGGCGGACCTGATCGGATCCTCCATGCATCCCTATGGGGCAGCGGATGTCAGCGGAGACATGTTCACTGACACCCGCTGCTATCCGATTCCGATCCTGTCCGTGAAATCCGGACGCATGGAAACCCTATTTTCAATCCGTCCAGCGGATCAGATCGGATGAGAACAGACAGGCGGTCCTTTCTCATCCGATTCCCCCATAGAGGACAGCGGGGATCTGACAGCTCCCTCTCCACACACAGAGCGGAGACAGGGATGTCATCTGCCTGCTCAGCTGGGATTGGCAGATCGATCCCAGCTGAGTAGCACAGAGTCTGCCGGTGGAGGTGGACCGTGTGAAGAGAGCCTAATTCGTATTTTATGAAAATGTTGAGTTCTTTTTATATATGTTCAGTTCGTAATCATGGTACTTCTTTATATTCTAAGTATAATTGTGCTCAGCACAGGGGCTTAATCTTTAGCACTCTTAGCTAGCAGCACTTACGGTAGGTTATGGGTTCGAATCCCACCTATGCTACCACCTCCTAGAATTGCAATGACAAATGCATATGTGCTTTGGTGAACACATACGTAAGTGCCATCAGCAAGAGTTATATTGTATCATGCTGATGGCAAATATGCTTTCACCTCCACATATGCATTTGCCATTGACACTTTAGGGAGGTGGTGGGTAGCATAGGTGGGATTTGAACTGATGACCTGACTGTTGCTAGATCCGAGTGCTAATCACTAAGCCACTGTGTTGATCAGATTTATACCTTGAATATATAGTAGTAGCATGATAAAAGCATAAACATATATAACAAGAAGTCAACATTCTAATAAAATTCTGCTTAGACATTAACAATTATTTATCATATATTAGAGACCCAAGAGCCTGGTTTAGATTGGGGGGACCCCCAAACTATTTTTTTTTTTTTCTGATTAAATTTGTGTTGTTACACCCACTTGTGGCGGGCAGCACAACTCCACTCCACAAAGCTACGAAGAGTTCCCTGGACACAATTAAGAGCTACCCTAACTTTCTAAGAGTCGGTTCACACTAATCCGACTCAAAGTCGCCCCGACTTCGGGGCGACTAATGAAGTCTCCCGTGCAGCGTGACTTCAGCGCGGCTTGCAACGACTTCTCATAATAGAAGTCAATGCAGGTCGCTCCGACTTCCCCGAAAAATAGTGCAGGAACCTTTTTCTAAGTCGGAGCGACTTGAGTCGCTCTGATTAGAACGGTTCAATTGCACAGCATTGGAAGCTACTTGTCAGGCGACCAAGACAAGGATTAGAAGTAGTTAGCAACTAGTTCATTTTAGGTGGCCATACACTATACATTGTACAAGCGCTGTACAATCTCCTTTAGATTTACCAAAACTATTTTATAAGAGGACACACCAGCTATCCCATCACTCTGTATCCAATCAGGCAGGTCCTTGCATTACATAAGTGATGGCAGATCTAAAGGAGATTGTACAATCAGATTGTATAGTGTATGCTGAGCTTTACAGAACCCAGGACACACGTCTCCTGTTTCCAATACTACATCTCTATCCATATTATTATGATCTCTCATTTCCTGCACTCTCCAAATGAACAGATCCTTGCAAGATGAATTTAAGACAAAACAAAAATGTCTGTATTTAGTGAGACTGGTGATCACTGATTAATTGTATAAGGGTCCTTTCACACGGGCTTTCCGCCCGGCGGACTCCGTTTTGCTCAGCGGGGGATCGATCCGCTGATCCCCGCTGAGCAGGCAGAGGAAAGGTCTGTCTCCGCTTACTTTGCAGAGATGAAGCTGTCAGATTATTATTATTATTATTATACAGGATTTATATAGCGCTAACAGTTTGCGCAGCGCTTTACCCCCGCTCTCCTCTCCTCTATGGAAGATCCGATGAAAACGGACCGCCTGTCAATTTTCATCCGATCCGATCTTCCAGACGGATGGAAAATAGGATTTCCATCCGTCTGAATTTCACGGACAGGATCGGATCGGAGAGCAGCGGGTGTCAGTGGAGATGTCACCACTGACATCCGCTGCTCCATAGGGCTACATAGAGCATCCGATCAGGTCCGCCTGAAAAACTGACAGACGGACTGGATCGGAAAGCCCGTGTGATAGGGGCCTTAGAAAAGTGTGCACCTAGCGGGGTGTTGTTGGGATCTGCTGGAAGGAGGGAACGCAGTCACAGGTGTGCGCTAATGAGGTCAGCTGATGAATGCCTTCCTGTATCTTATGGTGGCTATACACTTTACGAAAAATTGGCTGAAATTTGGTCAATTGGACAGTTCGTTCGTTTTTCGGTCAGTCAATGGGCACAAATCGGTAATGGGTTGTGACGTTTTTGAGCCAAAAAAACGAAGTTTGGAAAATTTCTGGCGAATGAACAATAAATTAAAAGGGTAATGTGTTTCTCGTCCAAATTGTTTGCATGTGAAAAAATGGATTCATTTATGTCCATTGAACTATTTATCAGTCATTACACGATGGCACGATCATCTTCTCTCACGGCCGAGCGTTCGTTTTTAGAAAATGAGTTTGGACGATTTTCCATATAGTGTATGGCCAGCATTACTGGCTTCTATGTCTAATATCTTCATACCAGCAAGAGATGAAGTGTTCTAAGGAAATATAGCAAAAGCACAGGTAAGGCCTTCTCTCAATTATAGAAATCTTGTATTGTTTTGCAACAGAGATACAATAATGGTATATTGCAGGGCTAATGAATTAAAATTCAAGGAGGTCCGGTCGCTAAAATTTTCTTTGGGCCGAGGTCCGAATCTGAAGTCTGTGCTATGACTCAGAAAGATGGGCAAAACAAAACGTGTCCATCAGCGTTGCTCTTAACATAAAATATGCCCATTAGAGTGCCCCTTAACCTAAAATGTGTCCATCAGCGTGACCCTTAACATAAAATAAGGGACACGCTTGATGGGCACATTTTATGTTAGGGGACACTCTGATGGGCACATTTTATGTTAGGGGGCACGTTGATGGGCACATTTTATGTTAGGGGCACTCTGATGGGCACATTTTATGTTCGGGGGCACTCTGATGGGCAAAACAAAACGTGTCAATCAGCATTACTCTTAACATAAAATATGCCCGTTAGAGTGCCCCTTAGCATAAAATGTGCCCATCAGAGTGACCCCTAACATAAAATGTGTAAAATGTGCCCATCAGAGTGCCCCCTAACATAAAATGTGCCCATCAGCGTGACCCTTAGCATAAAATGTGCCCATCAGCGTGCCCCCTAACATAAAATGTGCCCATCAGAGTGCCCCCCAACATAAAATGTGTCCATCACCGTGACCCTTAGCATAAAATTTGCCCATCAACGTGCCCCTTAAAATAAAATTTGCCCATCAGCGTGCCCCTTAACATAAAATATGCCCATCAGCGTGACCCTTAACATAAAATAAGGGGAACGCTGATGGGCACATTTTATGTTAAGGGATACTCTGATGGGCACATTTTATGTTAAGGGGCACGCTGGTGGGCAAAACAAAAATTTGTCCATCAGCGTTGCTCTTAACATTTAAATATGCCCATTAGAGTGCCCCTTAACATAAAATTTGCCCATCAGCATGACCCTTAACAACATAAAATAAGGCGCAGGCTGATGGGCACATTTTATGTTAGGGGGCACTCTAATGGGCATATTTTATTTTATGGGGCACTCTAATGGGAACAAATGTGCCCATCTGTGTGCCCCTTAACAAAATATGCCCATCAGTCTGCATTTTATAAAAATAAGCAACCCCCTAAAAAAATGACTTGTGTCGCTCCTATTAGAACGGTTCCTGTAGCGGTCAATGGACCGCGAGGGAGCGCGACTTGTCATTTTGACAAGTTGCCTGACAAGTCGCGCTAATGTGAACCGGCTCTTATACTTTCTCTATTTAATGACTTGCATGTGTGCAGAATAAAATTATTTTGTAGCAAAGTAGATTTAATAGAGAATGGAAGGTGTGTTAACAAGACAATATTTTATTAAACCTCAATCAAAAAAAAAAAAAAAAAATTCAAAACCGATTCTACATTTTATTTGGACAACAGGAACACTATTTTGTACATTCAGTTACTTTGTCCTAAAAACTGACATTATTATATTGCAACATTTTTCACAGCACTTTACAAAATGGTTCGAAGGGCCCTGCTCTAAAGAGCTTACAATCTAAAAGAGAAACACTTAAATTGTACACACCTTCCATTTCATAGTGTACAGCAGGGAAAAAAATAGGTTGGACACTAACCAGGTCAAACGTAACATTATAACAGCTCTCACCACCCCACCCTTATTAAAAGTTTAAGTGCAGGATTAAACAAAAAGACAGACAAGATATCAAATTTGACAAAGTCAGAAAAGATGAGTAGGGAAAAAAAATCTGTGGCTTCCACCTGTAGAACCATCCCTGTTTTGGATGTTGTCTCATTGTTGCCCATCTAGTGCATCTGTTGTCAATTTCATTACACCAAAGCAGCTGAAACTGATTAGCAACCCCCTATGCTACTTAACTGACCAGAACAATATCCCAGGAGTTTAATTAATTGACTTGATGGATGCTGTACTCTTAAAAAGTGTTCCTAATTTTTGAGCAGTATCTATCTATCTATCTATCTATCTATCTATCTATCTATCTATCTATCTATCTATCTATCTATCTATCTATCTATCTATCTATCTATCTATCTATCTATCTATCTATCTATCTATCTATCTATCTATCTATCTATCTATCTATCTATCTATCTATCTATCTATCTATCGTAGGTTTGTGACAAGTTTTCTAGTCTGGGCATGCTCAGTTGTGTCAGTACAGAGTTCTAAAAACAGGGTGACTTTATCTTTATCTCTTCTCAGACTTTCAAGCATATTTCTGCTTTCTCAACACTATTTCAACAAATTTAAAAGCAGATCATCTCCAAACAATACATTACGTTTAGGAACCATTTAATCTATGAGATTAAGCTCTAAACATTTTTTCCATGTGCAATTCACCGGCTTTTACCACGACTTTTATTGATTTCGATGGTCACTGATTTATGTGACCTATAATTAATTCGATTTTGTGAGTAATTATTCACCGCGTGCTAAAAAGAATATCGTTTCTTACTAGTTTTAGTTGTTTTCTATGGATTTTAGTCGCTTGTGACCATTTGTTCACCCATTTGCTGACTAGGTGCTATAGTGAATTAGGCCCTAAATTATATAGTTACATCGTTATAGAGTTACATAATTACATAGTTATATAGTCACATTTTACATAGTCAGTTTGAAAAAAGACACAAGTCCATCTAGTTTAACCAATAAAAAAAAAAAATCATGCAATTCTCACAAAAGCAAATTTGCTGTAGCAAATTGGATCATGCTTTGCTGGGGTTTTTGCCTTCCTCTGGATCCACTGTGGGCATAGGATTGTGTACAGTATCTCACAAAAGTGAGTACACCCCTCACATTTTTGTAAATTTTTTATTCTATCTTTTCATGTGACAACACTGAAGAAATGACACTTTCCTACAATGTAAAGTAGTGAATGTACAGCTTGTATAACAGTGTAAATTTGCTGTCCCCTCAAAATAACTCAACACACAGTCATTAATGTCTAAACCCGCTGGCAATAAAAGTGAGTACACCCCTAAGTAAAAATGTCCAAATTGGACCCAATTAGCCATTTTCCCTCCCCGGTGTCATGTGACTCATTAGTGTTACAAGGTCTCAGGTGTGAATGGGAAGCAGGTGTGTTAAATTTGGTGTTATTACTCTCACTCTCTCCTACTGGTCACTGGAAGTTTAACCACTTTACCTCCGGCCACTGTGCTGCTACTGCGGCACAGTGGCTCATTATTGTCCAGTGACGTAGACCTATGTCGCTGGACTCCTCCCCCTGTAGGCGGCGCTCGCGCGTCGCCGGAGGCGCGCTCTCGCTGTTTTCATTCACAGCGGGAGTCGGGCCAGGGGAGGAGCGGCGGCGATCGTTGGGGAATCCAGTTTGGAGATCCGCCCGCCTGTGTAAACAGAGCGGGCGGATCTCAAAAGTGACAGGGACTGACAGATCGGAGTGTTCAGCATAGCTGAACATCCGATCTGTCCCTGGCTCACTCAGTCACCCCCCCCCCACACGTTAGTAAGCACCAGGCATACATTAACCCCTCCCTCTCCAATAAAATTAACCCCTTCCCTGCCAGTGTCATTTTTACAGTAACAGTGCATATTTATAGCACTGATTACTGTAGTAATGTCACTGGTACCCCCAAAAGTGTCAAAAATGTCAGTCAAGGGTCCGATCTGTCCGCCGCAATGTCGCAGTCCCGCAAAAAAAAATCGCAGATCGCCGCCATTACTCGTTAAAAAAAAAAAAACACCAAAAATGACAGAAATCTTTCCCTTAGTTAGTAAACGCAATAACTTTTGCGCAAACCAATCAAAATACGCTTATTGCGATTTTTTTTTACCAAACATAGGTAGCAGAAAACAAATTGGCCAAAAATTTTAAAAAAATTTGATTTTTACATATTTTTTGGGAGGAATTTCATATAAAAAAAATGTTAAAAATATTGTTATTTTTTCAAAATAAACGCTCTTTTTTTGTTTATAGCGCAAAAAGTAAAAATCGCACAGGTGATCAAATACAACCAAAAGAAAGCTCTGTTTGTGGGAAAAAAAGACGTAAATTTCTTTTGGGTACGGTGTCGCACGACCGCGCAATTGTCAGTTAAAGTCGCACAGCGCCGAATCGCAAAAAGTGGCCTGGACGTAAGACAGCAAAATCCTCCGGTGGTAAAGTGGTTAACATGGCACCTCACGGAATAGAACTCTCTGAGGACCTGAAAAAATGAATTGATGCTCTACATAAAGATGGCCTAGGCTAGAAAAAGATTGCTAAGACCCTGAAACTGAGCTGCAGCATGGTGGCCAAGACCATACAGCGGTTTAACAGGACAGGTTCAACTCAGAAAAGGCCTCGCCATTGTCGACGAAAAAAGAAGTTGAGTGCACGTGCTCAGTGTCCTATCCAGAGGTTGTCGTTGGGAAATAGACGTAAGAGTGCTGCCAGCATTGCTGCAGAGGTTGAAGGGGTGGGGGGGGGGTCAGCCTGTCAGTGCTCAGACCATACGCTGCACACTGCATCAAATCGGTCTGCATGGCTGTCATCCCAGAAGGAAGCCTCTTCTAAAGATGATGCACAAGAAAGCCCGCAAACAGTTTGCTGAAAACCAGCAGATTAAGGACATGGATTACTGGAACAATGTCCTGTGGTCTGATGAGACCAAGATAAACCTATTTGGTTCAGATGGTGTCAAGCGTGTGTGGCGGCAACCAAGTGAGGCGTACAAAGACAAGTTTGTCTTGCTTACAGTCAATCATGGTGGTGGGAGTGTCATGGTCTGGGGCTGCATGAGTGCTGCCGACACTGGGGAGCTACAGTTCATTGAGGGAACCATGAATGGCAACATGTACTGTGACATACTGAAGTAGAGCATGATCCCCCTCCCTTTGGAGACTGGTCCACAGGGCAGTATTCCAACATGATAGCAACCCCAGACACACCTCCAAGATGACCACTGCCTTGCTAAAGAAGCTGAGGATAAAGGTGATTGACTGGCTAAGCATGTCTCCAGACCTAAACCCTATTGAGCATCTGTGGGGCATCCTCAAATGGAAGGTGGAGGAGTGCAAGGTCACCAATATCCACCAGCTCCGTGATGTCATCATGGAGGAGTTGAAGAGGACTCCAGTGGCAACCTGTGAAGCTCTGGTGAACTCCATGCCCAAGAGGGTTAAGGCAGTGCTGGAAAATAATGGTGGCCACACAAAATATTGACACATTGGGCCCAATTTGGACTTTAACTTAGGGGTGTACTCACTTTTGTTGCCAGTGGTTTAGACATTAATGACTGTTGAGTTATTTTGAGGGGACAGCAAATGTACACTGTTATACAAGCTGTACACTCACTACTTTACATTGTAGCAAAGTGTCATTTCTTCAGTGTTATCACATGAAAAGATAGAATAAAATATTTACAAAAATGTGAGGGGTGTACTCACTTTTGTGAGATACTGTACACAATTCTATACCCACAGTTGATCCAAAAGAAGGTGATAAACCCCAGCAAAGCATGATCCAATTTTCTACAGCAGGGGAAAAAAATTCCTTCATCTTTTTGACTTTAAATAAATGGCATATCGATCGGATTATAGGATTGAAATGTGTGGCGGCATTGGGTCTACTGACAGCTACAGGGGGCAGTTCCTGATTGGATGGATGAGGTTGGGGCTCCTATTACATAGACACACTTTATAAATAATGGGATTATATAAGAGACAACTAAATAGAGGACATGGGAAATGTGTGAAAGATACGTTGGGGGGATTTACTAGAATTGCAGCACTCTGAAGCTGGGGCAACTGTGCATGGGGGCCAATCAGCTTCTAACTTCAGATTGTTCAAATAAAAACTGGAAGCTGATTGGTTTCCATGGACATCTGCACCAGATTCTGCTCCAGATTTATGAATCCTCCCTTTATATGGAGCAAATAATGGGGGATAATTTTACTAAAGGCAAATAGACTGTGCACCCTGCAAGTGGAGTTGTTCCAGATCATTTAGGTGAAGCTCTGCTGACTTCGTCCAATCATGTGCAAGCAAAAATGCTGTTTTTTTTTTCTTTGGATGTGATTGGATGTTCTTTGTAAAGTGAAGCTTCACCTCATTTACTAAGCTCTTGAGCAACTATACTTGCAAAAGTGCTCAGTCCATTTAGTAAATAAACCCCCCTGTATCCATCATTAAAAATATTACTTAATTTGTTAAAAAAAAAAAAATTAAAATAAAATATGACCTAGTTTTGGTCAATGTAAAACTGATTGTACAGAGATTGTATTGTGTATGGTGATCCCTGGGGCTCATTCTCACTCAGACGCACTGTTTTAGCGGAGAGATGCCAGTTTTATTTGTAACAGTCTGCAGTGGATTAGGTTGTTGCAACGCATTTTAGCACATCAATACGCCTACTTTTTTTTTTTTTTTACTTTTTTGAAGCTTTAGCCTGGGTTCACACTAGTGCATGCAGAACACCACATGTAATTCGCACAGGAATTGCACCGCATTCCCGTGCACATCATATGTGGTGTCCGTTCAGTACGATTTGAGCCATACAATTTGTATGGCTCAAATCGCATCCACACCAAAATGGAGCAGGACCCTTTATTTTCCGCACCTGAATCGTGAACACCCATGTGATGCAATTCTGGCAATCGCACTGCGTTTTGTGATCTGTTTCAGGGTGCCATTAATCTAACACTGACACCCGCAGTGGATCGCATGGATACTGTGCGATTGCAGTGCGGTGCAGGAAACGCACAGGATTCGCTGCATCTCCCACATTGCATCAGCGTGAACCAGGGCTCAGAAAGTGACAGTCCATTGATGTTCTCAGTCAGCAGTGCAGCAACATGCGTTGCCTCCAAGTGCGACATGTCTACATTTTACTGCACCTCGCCGCACCTCCTGGGGCACATAGAATGCAATCGTTTTCTATGGACTTGCACTTTTTTCTGCAACTTTTTTTTTTCTGTGCAATAAGGCCCATTTCACACTTGTGCAACCTGAAAGTCGCGTGACTTTGATGGGACTTGAAGCAATGGCTGTGTAATCTTGAGGTCTATAGACCTCAAGTCGCATCAGTCGAACCAAAGTAGTGCAATGACTACTTTGAAGTCACTGCGACTTGAAGTCACACAGATATGAATGTGAATGGTACTCATTGAAAATCATGGGTGCTACATGCAATGTGACTATGCAAATCCCAAATCGCAGGACAAGTCACACAAGTGTGAAAGGGGCTTTAATGTAGTAATATTACAATAGATGTGACATAAATGTGCGGTTTAGCTGTGTTTTTGCCACCTGCCAACCACCCCCCCCCCCCCTGTTAAGGTGCAATAAGGCAGCGGATGGAGATATGCTGCGACCGTTTCGCCTGCGATAAAGTTGATCTGACATGTAGCTATCGAAGGGCAGCAAGCCTGCTGAATGCTACACATTCAAGTCAATGGGAAAGCGCTGCAAACGCCCTACAAATGCGGCTGTGGCGCATTTGTCAGCAAAAATTGGGTTAAAACAGGCGGTGAGAAGGTGTCCCATCTCTTCCTTACCGCCTGCCAGTAACCACCGGAGTGCGATACGAACACGGAGTGAGCTTCAGAGATCAGGCACACGGGCGATTAGCACATCCAGCGGCATGAATCATCAGGGCTGAGCCTGTACAATGCAATGACAGGCTGACAGCGGGTGCAGCGATACCAGTGATTGTCTTCAGTGATCCTAGCTGGACGCACACACAATGCAGCCAACCACCATCACTACAGGTGATCGCCGGCTGAGTGAACGGTCATGAATAGCTGCTGATCTTCTGCAGCCTCTTTTCAGCCATGTCCTATCTACAAGCTCTCTAGTGATGGCTGCACGGTGTCTTTAAATCCCATCTACAGGGAGAATGAAAATCCTTCCTTGTAGAGGGGCTGCCCTGGCGCTGCAGAGGTTAAATGTACATTTAGGAGCAGAAAAAGCACCTCTACTTACCTGATCCTCTCATTGGGGGAACCGGCTACAAGGTATTGCTATGCTCTTCATACTCCCTTGGATAATCACTAAGCTCTAGTAAGAGCTTGTTTCTGCTTCACTCTCTGGGGAAAGAGAGGTTCACCCACGTCAACCTGGAGCCTTGTCGTAGGTCCAGGGTGGGTAGGAGACGGTGAGACCCCAACCAAGCTGCGGTGGTTCGTGGGGTCTGATGTGGTTACGGTGTCTGGTGGAGTGCTTGGAGCCCTCGGGAAGCACTAGGAGCATCCATCAACGGAGGTACCAATTCGGGGTGCCGGTTGATCCGTTACAAAAACCAAATACGCTGCGAGGCTCCATTAACATTTCATGATTTGGAATCGTGGGCAGAATTGCCGCAATTCTACCTGCGGTTCCAAATCGCATGGTGATCGCAGCACAAGGTGCAATGCTTGTTCGGGCGCCATTATCCCCTAATGGCACCCTAAACGCAGTTCTGCTGCATTTGTTGCACGACAGTCTCACTAACTGTGCCTTTCAAAATCGTGTGAAAGAAAGGAGCAGGAGCTTATTTTTGGGTGACAAAGGTGCATAAAGTAGTTCAAGTGAATGTGCTGGCCCTATGTGACATGCAAAATCGCGGGCAAATCGCTCTACAAAAAAGCGTAGCGGGAGCGTTTGTTCCAGCTATGTGATTATGTGAAGGGGGTCCTAGAATCTCCCTTGTATGAGAAAAATTTCCTATCCTACGTCCTTAAATGTTCTCATCACTACGGTGCGAAAACGAACGTCGGTGTTACCCCACCCACAATTAGGCTCTGTTCACACCTGAGCAATCCGGATCGCAGTGATTCCAATTTGTGGCAAATCGTGGGACGCTTGTGTGATGCCATTACTTCCTAATTGAACATCAATCACGCTACGATTTTGCCGCGATAAATCACACTGCGACCGTGGCAAATTGCAACGCGCGCTGCTTGTCATTAAAAAAGGAGCAGGAGCTTTGCTTCAGCTGTAGCGATGCGATTTACTGTGATTGCATTGCGATTTATTGCGCCACAATTGCGGCCCAATTGGGGTGCCTTTAGAAAAAAAGTCATCGCACAAGCCTCCCGCGATTTGCCGCGATCCTGAGGTGTAAACGGAGCCTTAGAAAAATGGAATGAATGTTCTTAAAATCAAAGTTTCAAATGAAAATCGAGAATCGTATCCCCAGCTCCAGTGATTGGGTTTCCATGTACGTTTGTAGGACGCAAGCAGGGTTAGGACTCCTTTTTTTGCAGCAGGAGGAGTGAGACTCTACGGCTGGGGAGATCTACTGAAGCGCCAGAGATATAGGGGGGGGGGGGGCTGCAGCCTACTCACGTCCATGAGGTCGCTTTGGGTGGATTAACCCTTTACATACAGGACAGTATACATTGCAGTACTGTAAATGTGTCATTACTGCTGGGTCCTATAGAAATAAAGGTTATTAGGAGAGTTATAGGTTTGGGAATTGATTACTTTTTGCTGTCATATACCAGAAAATATTCCTTTCTGATGTTCCTTTAATTAATTCCCTATATAGTTGCTGCTGCAGCATTGCTTGTTTAAATAAGGATTGGATGTAAAGCCCCCGAGAGGACGATCGTATTGTGTCCCCCTGGGAGACTCCATGGATTCCTCTATATCAGAGCCGGTTGTAACAATCACCGGCAATCAAACTGTCACCAGATCCACGCCGTTCATTCCTCTAATGCAGTGATGATGGAAGTTCACCGTGTGTATATTTCATCCTGTTACCAGCCGTGCCCGGCAACTAAATATAGACTGACAGTGTGGTGACTCCGCATTATATTTGTCATATAGCTTGATAACCGTGTCACCATGGAAATCAGGAGTTGACTGGGGAGATCTTTCCATAGGAAAAGGAAGGTTGGAGATGGATTATCAACACTCACTCCCGAGTCGTGTTTTCCAGCCATCTGATTGGTAGTGGAGAACATTTAAATATCTTGATATTGAGCTTTAACCAGTTCTGGAGTGGAATGATTTGCCCCCTTAATGACCAGGCCATTTTTTGAGATTCGGCACTGCGATACTTTAACAAACAATTGCGCAGTCATGCGACGCTGTACACTTCCCCCCCCCCCCCCCCCCCCATAAATAGAGCTTTCTTTTGGTGGTATTTGATCACCTCTGCAATTTTTTTTTTTTTTTTTTTTGCGCTATGCAACAATTCTGAAAAAAATATATATATTTTTCACTTTCTGCTATATACCATTCCCAAAATGAAATTTAAAAATCAATTTTTTCATTCTTATAGGCCAATTTGTATTCTGCTACATGTTTTTGGTAGAAAAAAATCGCAATAAGCGTATTTTGATTGGTTAGCGCAAAAATTATCGATTCTACAAACTAGGGGAAAGATTTGTCATTTTTATTTTTTAGTTATTTTTTTTTACTAGTAATAGAGGCGATCAGCGATTTTTAGCAGGACTGTGACATATCAGACAGGTCGGAACCCCTAACTGACATTTTTGACACTTTTGGGGGTACCAGTGACATTACTACAGTAATCAGTGCTAAAAATATGCACTGTTACTGTAATAATGACACTGGCAGGGAAGGGGTTAACACCTGGAGGATCAAAGGGTTATTTGTGAGCCTAGGGGAGTGATTTTTAACTGTATGGAGGATGGGCTTGTGAAATGACCATAGAGACCTGTGATCCTATATAGAAGGATCACAGGCGCTCTGTGATCTTTTCAGACAGAACAATGATCGGCTGTGTTTACAACAGCTGCCCGTCCTTCTCTCTCAGTGGGGCGCGATTGCGGGTGCCCGGCGGCAATCATGGCCGCCAGCCCCGTGCATCGGCATTCCCACTGCCTAGTGGGGGCAGGAGCATGCTGCCGGCCCCCAGGAGCACTACCGTGGATCGCCGTACGATTTGTGCAGCCAAGCCAGCCTGCCGCAGTATATATGCAGCGGGCAGTCGGCAAGTGGTTAAGGTAAAACTGAACTCAGGGGAATGGATAAATGCTTCCTTGCAATGCAGGGGATTCAGTGCCTTTTGTCCTAAGCAGTGGAGTCTCACTCTTCCAGCTGCTAAAAGGAGTCCTAATGCTCTGCACACAGTATAAGAAAATCAGACGAAAATATCTATCTACATTCGGAACATTCGTTGGATATTCTGTTCATTAGTACACTGCATTTGAGAACTGATTCTAGACGATTGAGATGAAAAGTTCAGAAGGGACACATTGGAAATGTTTCTCATTAGATACCAGAATGACTTTGTTTAATTAGTACGGTATTTGTCCATTAAAAATTGAGCGACCAAGACAAAGAACGACCTGAAGGAAGAAAATGGAAACAAAACGTTTTCTTATACAATTAAAAAATGTTCCTAACCTCGTTACACCTACGTACATATATGTACAAATCAGCATTTTCTTTGCTTTAAAATGATTTAAATGATTTTTTTTAGCAGAAGCCCTATAGAATAAAATGGTGTGTGTTTCACTTTTTTATGTCACACGGTATTTGCACAGCGGTTTTTCAAACGCACATTTTTTGGAAAAAATACACTTTAATGAATGTTAGTGAACACAAACACAATATATATTTTTATGTAAATGGTATTAAAACATTTGGATGATATAAAATAAAAAAAACAAAAACAGCTGCTGTAAACCCAAAGGAGAAGCTAAATAAATAAATATTAACAGTGCTTTCTATAGAAGTACATGAATGAATGAAAAGTGACTAAAATGCTAAAAATAAAGTGCCAAAGGTATTTAATCCATATAGGAATAAAAATGACAAAGTATAGAAAATGTGCAAAGATGTAGATAATATATCAAAATTCATCAATATTAAAATAATTCAATAGAAAAGTCCATAAGTAGTCCAATAACCAGTGCAACAGTGTGCAAACTGTGTTGGTGCTCCTTTATTCTGTAGTGAATAAAGTGCTCATCAGTGCCAAGGTGCCACACTCCCCTCTTGTACCCCTACTCACCAGAAATAAAGACCCTCTGGTCAGATGAAGCTAATTAGAGATGAGTACAGAGTCCTGGGAAAACTGATATGGGTATCATCCAGACAACCTGCTCTCTTCAGATGACGAATGCTGTTTCCTTGGTGGGATCAGCCCAATTAGAATGAAGAGATCATAGTGTAGTATGGTGAAGATGGTTTATTTAAAAAAATGCAAGTAAAAATACCCACAAATGAGTAGATAAATAAGGCAGTAGATCTATTGCAGTAAACTTCCAGGAACGCCGACTCGTGTGCGTTCCACCGAGGAACAGGAAGTGACGTAGATGGTTACGGTATGCTGGAAATTACATCTACGCGTTTCGCCCGCCTACCCGAGCGTCATCAAAGGACATCCTGGGTGTCAAGGATGTCCTTTTGATGACGCTCGAGGAGGCGGGCGAAACACGTATTCCAAGCCTTGTTCCAACTTGGACCAATGTTACTACGTACTGTATATACCATACCTGGCCACTGCCCTGGAAGATGGAAATCACTGAAGTAGACACTAGGGATCGACCAATTATTGGCAAAGCCGATATATCGAAGACGGTCTGCATTTTCCCTGATATATCGGAATCGGCCACCAAGGTGACCGATATTGCCGATATTTCGGGAAAGTGTTTGTACCGGAGCGATGCCTGCAGCTAGAGGCATCAACCCGGTACCGGCGTCCATAGCCGACAGTCGGCTGTCTTGTAATGAAGCCGAAATATGCCCATATCAGTGCCTCAACTGAGTGCCATATTCTTGGCACGTAGATCCCTTTTTAGAGGGACGGCAAAGTCTGCTGCCCAAGTGAAAGGGGCCTTAGAGAGGTCTCCATATTTACCCAAAGACAGGTTTGCTTTGGACCTGATTTACAATATATGAAGGTGTTGTTTACAACAAGTGGCTACCCCCAACCTATCAAGGACAATGCTGCTCTTTGCATTGGTGACTCTGACAATGACATTACATGGATAGGCATGACTTTTGATAATGCATGAGATGTATGGCTATCTATGAACAGATATGTGAATGGGCCCTTAAGGGTCCTTTCACACGCTCCGTCCGTCGGACGGACTCTGTTTATCTCAGCGGGAGATCGATCCGCCGATCCCCTGCTGAGCAGGAGGATGACAGTTGTTCTCTGTGCTGTGTGCAGAGACTGAGCTGTCAGTTCCCTATGCATCTCTATGGGGAAATCGGAGGGGAATGGACCGTCGGTCCGTTCTCATCAGATCTGCCGGACAGATGGAAAATAGGGTTTCCATCCATCCAGATTTGACGGATCGAATCCAGAGGCGTAACTAGAACCTTCAGGGCCATGGTGCAAGAAACCATGAAGGACCCCCCAGACCCCTGGCTGGGGCCCTTTCCTTCAAGCCTGCAAGAAGGCATCAATAACGCACCAATAACGCACCTCTGTTACTTTTTGATGCGGTTTTTGAGTTATATAGAACAAATAGTGTGTCTGGACAGCTGCACTCCAATGCAAATATTTATTGAAAAGAGGATAAAATACCACAGCATACAGAGGTAGGGATCAAAGACAGCTGACGCGTTTCACACTACTAACAGTGCTTACTCATAGCTATAGTGTGCATGACTAAAAACAAGTTATATACAGACAACAAAAAGCTCCATAATGTGCATAATTGTCTTAAACTAAATCAGATGCACCTAATTAAACAAAAGAACACCCCCACGGGTTGCTCAAGCAATCAATGACCAACTAATTTAACCCCTAACAGGGTCGTCGTTAGGTTACATATCACTTTGCTCATTCGCAAACCCGGGATTGTATAAAAACAAAAACAGAAATAAATTTGTGTGTGAAAACATGAAAATAAGAAATATAATCATACATACATAGAGATACATAATAATCAATATCATAAAACACTGTATATGATCATATTACAACAAAGTATTTTCCATGAAGAATATCCTCATGCGACACACATATATATTAGTTTAATGCTTTATATTCAAAAATACACCAAAAGCCCCAGAGTGTGTGACTCCTCAGATTGACCAAATATGTAGCTTAGCTCCATCAAACTGGAATAAACCTCACATGACCTATGAAAAACACACCATAAGCACAATAAAATTGTGGCAAATTTGCGGCAAAATCACGCACGTTTTCAGCACTATTATCGGCACCTTTTTCTTTATCGGCAAAATGCCAAAAACACAATTTTCGGCCGATATGTTTTGGCTGCGGAAATGTCTAATTTTAGCTAATGTAGCATCCACACAAAGGACATCCAGCATTAGAGGTTATTTATTTTTATATAACAAATGTCAAAAATGTTTTTTTTTGTTTTTTTATGGAGTTCAGCTTTAATTACAAAATTAAAAAACCTGGTTACTTCCATACAGATATAGAGATTGTTAAATTGGAAATACAGTAAAACCTTGGTTTGAGAGTAACTTGGTTTGAGAGCGCTTTGCAAGACAAGCAAATTTTTTAAATATATTTTGACTTGATATACAAGCGATGTCTTGATATACAAGTAGCGTCATGTCACAACTGGGTATAAAACAGAAGAGAGGCCCCTCTAAGTGTAGCAATACAATACTAAGTATGCAGGCATCCGGGGTAAAGCAGTCCACATAGACCATTCTCCGCACTGCCATCTTCATCACACCCTTCCACGCTGCGCTCCACGAGCGATTCAAAGCCTCACTTTCAGATCACTCTACTGCAGGGTAGTCTTCCCAGTCACGATTGCAGACTGACATTGGTGAGAGGCGGTGGTTCAGAAGATGGTCTATTTGGACAGCTTTACCCCGGATGCCTGCATACTTAGATGTGCCTCTTTAATCATCAACCATGTGAGTTGCTAAATGTTGAACCTTCATTAAATGTCTCCATACTGCTACACTTAGAGGCGCCTCTCTTCTCTTTTATACTCTGTAGCTCCTGCTGGATTTTGCTTCTAATCCCCTTGTGGAGGCGCCATTTGTGGATGGATATTTTACGGTTACACAACCTATCACATTGCTATAATCTTTGTATGTAGACTATAAACGGAAAGACTTATGAATAAATGGTTGTGGAACGAATCATCTGAGTTTCCATTATTTCTTATGGGAAAATTTGCCTTGATATAAGAGTGCTTTGAATTACAAGCATGTTTCCTGAACGAATTATGCTCGCAATCCAAGGTTTTACTGTATACACTCCAGGCTTTAACTGCTAATAGGTTGAGCCTGATTTGTAGCTGGTAAGTATTCTTCAGTTCCTCCACTGTTGGGATATCAGACTAAAGCCTCGTACACACACAATGAATCTCCGCCGACCGGTCGTCCGTCTTTTGTCCAGAGTGGTGTCTGTTGGTTGGAATGTGCTCTAGACTGCACACAAATTTTCCCGCACGACAGAATTCTACTTCAGAAGTGATGTCATGTGTTGGATTGCATTCTTTGTGTTCTTTCATCTCTGAGCATGGCCAGTCTTGCTCATAAGATTTTTCCCATCGAAATCTGTACTAATGAGACGAAAATCGGACGTGTTTTGGCCGAAAAGTCGGAGTCTGTTGTCGGAAGCACCATACTAACAAGCCGAAAATCGACAGATCGGTCGTCGGACAAAATTTCCCGGCCAAATTTATACTCGTGTGTACGGGGCTTTGGGGTAGTCAATCCATGCACAGACTGGATTATTTGTATTTATGGAATCACATTTTAGCACCTGGGAGTTTCAAACCAATGAGCAAAATGTCCTTTTAATATACTAATGGGTCATTGTATTCCATGAGAAGAGCCTTTATTGCAGTGCTATAGTGTCCTCCTTGTCACCTGGGATGTCACTGTACATTCAAGACATAAATTGGATCTCGGGAACTGTGGGAGGAAGATATTAATGATCTACTTACCTGTCACCAGATGCGGTTGTGGCAAATTACTTTGTCACATTATGCACTGATCTGGAAAAAGATAGTCGTTTGTGGAATCTGAACGAGGCGTCCCCTCTGGGTACCTGTCGTAGATCCCTCAACATTAGACACTTTCTACATTATCCAGGGTGTTATTATTTTAACTCTTGTTTTACTAGTACTGCCAGCATTAGATATCTAATATGGAGCCTTACAGCTGTGAGATCAGTTCAATGTTTCTTAAATGCTATAGCAAAGCGTCATATTATTTCAGCCTTAATATGACATTAAAGAGCTTCAGCCAAGTTCCAAAAAAATTAAGTCAGCAGCCACAAAAGCTGTAGCTACGGACCTTTAATAAACAGACACTCACTTGTCCAGGGATTAAGCGCCATCCTCACCTGAGCTGGTTGTTTGCCAGTCTTCTGGTGCCGGCATTTTAACTGTGGGAAGCCGGCTGTGACTCCCTGCATCTTCACAGCTGGCTTCGCACTGAACATGCGTGAGCCACACTTTGCTCTGCGAATGGTCCCACAGCCTCCAGAAGGTTGTGGGCAGGGAGAGGGGGGCAAACTTCTGCTTGGATTGCTTAGGCGGAAGTGGAAGCGGGTACTTGCCAAAACTAGGTACCTGCTAGGGATAGACCGATATGTTTTATTCAGGGCCGATACCGATATTTTGGTTACAACGTATTGGTATCAGCCGATATGGGCCGATATTTTGTACATTTAAAGTTTTGAAAAATAAAGACAATTTTTGACACAAATCTGGTGCTGAACATGTTAATTTTTGTTTAATGCTTAATGGCTGGCTTGCTGGCACCCTGTGGTGGGTGGCTGGCTGGCACCCTGTGGTGGGTGGGTGGCTGGCTGGCACCCTGTGGTGGGTGGGTGGCTGGCACAGGGGCTGTGGGTGGGTGGCTGGCTGGTACAGGGCCTGTGGGTGGCTGGCTGGCTGGTACAGTGCCTGTGGCTGGCTTGTACAGGGCCTGTGGGTGGCTGGCAGTCTGGCACCCTGTCTGTGGGTGGCTGGCTGTCTGGTACCCTGTGGTAGGTGGCTGGCTGTCTGGCACCCTGTGGTGGGTGGCTGGCTGGCACCCTGTGGTGGGTGGGTGGCTGGTACAGGGGCTTTGGGTGGCTGGCTGGTACAGGGACTGTGGGTGGCTGGCTGATACAGGGCCTGTGGGTGGCTGGCTGGCTCGCTGGTACAGTGCCTGTGGCTGGCTGGCTGGTACAGGGCCTGTGGATGTGGGTGGCTGGCTGGCACCGGGCTGCTGTGGGTGGGTGTATGGCTGTGATACACTCCCGCGAGACTAGTCCTGACTCCAGACGAGGCTGTCCAAGGCGAGGGAGGCGGCCTAAGAAGGCAGAATGACATCACAAAAATATCGGCAATATCTGCCATTTCCGGCGCCGATACCGATATATCAGGGAAAGTGCATATCAGCCCTCGATATATCAGCCTTGCTGATAATCGGTCTATCCCTAGTACCTGCTCTCCCCAAAAAAATTCCAAAAATGGCAAAAGAACGGGGGGAGGAAGAGTGGAGCTTCTCCTTTTGGAGGAAGTTCCGCTTTAAATGATGTCCTTATTTTTTTAGTAATTAATACGTATCCACTACTTAATGGCCCTGTAATCTATTTTTCATGCCTCCTCGCTGCTTGCCAAATGCCTTTTTTAACCACTTAAGCCCCGGAAGATTTTACCCCCTTCCTGACCAGGGGGTATTTTGCGATTCGGCACTGCGTGACTTTAACGGACAATTGCGCGGTCGTGCGACGCTGTACCTAAACGAATTTGACGTCCTTTTTTTCCCACAAATAGAGCTTTCTTTTGGTGGTATGTGATCACCTGTGCGATTTTTTGATCACGCGCTATAAACAAAAAAAGAGCGTCAATTTTGCAAAAATAATATTTTTCACATTTTTTTTATATGAAATTCCCCCCAAAAAAAAAGTAAAAATCAAAATTTTTTAAAATTTTCGGCCAATTTGTTTTATGCTACATATGTTTGGTAAAAAAAAAATCGCAAAAAGCGTATTTTGATTGGTTTGCGCAAAAGTTATCGCGTTTACTAACAAAGGGAAAGATTTTTGTCATTTTTGTTGTTTTTTTTTAACGCGTAATGGCGGCGATCTGCGATTTTTTTTTTTGCGGTACTGCGACATTGGGGCGGACAGATCGGACCCTTGACTGACATTTGTGACACTTTTGGGGTTACCAGTGACATTTCTACAGTAATCAGTGCTATACATATGCACTGTTACTGTAAAAATACACTGGTTGTGAAGGGGTTAACTTTATTTGGAAGGGAGGGGCTGTGTGTATCCCTAGGGGCGTGCTTTCTACTGTGATTGGCTGTGGCTTGAGCTGTAAGGACACTGATCAACGGATCTACATACTAGATCCATTTTATCAGTGTCTTTACAGCGAGGAGAATGACAGGCAGCTTGTTTACACAAGCTGCCTGACATTCTCCCTCTCCCCCGCCGATCGCCGAGTGACCGGCGGACATCGGGTCACGGGGGTCCGTGACCACGCGGGAGCGGGAGCGCGCCTCCGGGGGCGCGCGCTCGCTCCCTAGACCCTCACAAGCTAGTGACGTAGCCCTACGTCACTTTGCCTGTGAGGGGCTGACTGCCGACGTAGATCGGCGTTAGGCAGTCGGCAAGTGGTTAAGAGCAATCCACCAAGAATCACACATCAGAGGGATACATTTATTGTACAATAGCCCTTAACCTCCCTGGCGGGATGATTCTTTCCGATTTTAGGTGCTGAAAGTGGTACCATTATTTTGCTAGAAATTCTTAAGGACGAGCAGCCCAAACCAACTATTTACATATGATTTTTTTTTTTACTGTGCGTTCTTCTTTATAACATCTCAGGTATGATAAAGTTTGAAACACAAAATCAAAAATTATAATATAATAAATAACTATAAATAAGTCAAAGAGTGTATATATGTGTATATATATGTATGTATGTATGTGTGTGTGTGTATGTATATGTATATATATATATATATATATATATATATATATGTATGTTATATACACGTATACATATGTTATATATGTGTACATATGTTATATACATGTATACATAGGTTATATATATATATATATATGTGTGTGTGTGTGTACAGTAAAACTGCAGGAAAGGGCACTGGGGGGCAAACTAATATGAGTTTATTTTATTTTGTAATGAAATCAGTGTGCTTGTGTGTATAACTTTTCAAATTTGCCGCCAGTTCCACCCCCCTACGAGCGTCACGTCGCAGGAGACGGAAGCCTGGGCTCTACAGCATCGGGCGGAAGATCCGGCCGCCGTATGCTGAAGGGACACATCGCTTTATCCCAGCAATAAGGTAAGTAACCTCTACAAGGATCCAGCGATGCTCCCTGGCGGTACCCCGGGTGTGGCTCGGGGTTACCGCTTATGGCAGTGAAATCCCACCCCGAGCCACACTCGGGAATACCGCCAGGGAGGTTAAAGTGGATCTTTACTCTCTTAATCAACATTGATTTATTAATCCCAATGCTGCTAGCATTAGTAAATACAGTTGATAGAGTATATTATATTTACTTGTTTTGAACTTTTTTTTTTAACTTCTTCAGTTACATCCTGGTTTCCATGCCTAGGCAAATGATGTTGTATATCCCGGGAGTCTTTAGATGGGAAGAAGGGGTTTTCTTAGCTAAGCACACCCCCCTGTCTGCGTGCCTAAATCAAGGGTAGATGGATTCCAGGAAGTAAATGCTACATGAATCTTTGCCCCTTACTCAAGATGGCAATGGCTAGGAAGGCTAAGAGGTGTTTTTTAAATTATTTTCTCAGCAAAATAAAGCATGGAGACATTGATGAATAGGGGCGCTTGCTTTGACTCGTAAACCTGAATTAAAGGAGAAGTACAGCCAAAGCTGCACTCCTGTGACCCTTTTTCAGCAGACAGCGGGCTGAATCCTGCAGTCAGCTGACCTCACAAAACCGGCTCGGGCAAGATTGCGTCATTAAAGTCGGGATCTGCCCACATGCCTGGACGGGCACCAAGCTCAGCCTCTCAGAGAGCCGCTGAGAGCCTGAGCTGACCGTTTACACCCCCTCCACAGCCCAGTGCTTCAGTGAGTGTCGGGGGGGGGGGGGGGCAGAGCAAACAGCGGTGACTTACAGTCGCTGACTCTCTGCTTATGGAGCTATGAGAAACGAGCAATCGGCAATGTGTGATGGCTCCATTCTCAGTCTTAGAGCCGGCGGGGACTGATGCTGCATACACCTAGGTAAAGCCCCGTACACGCGCACAGATTGTTGGCCATAAATTGTTGGCCAACGTCCGATCGGCCGATTTTCGGCTTGTTAGTATGATGCTTCCGACAACCAACTACGAATTTTCGGCCGAAAAGAATCTGGTGTGCATGCTATAAAATTTTTGTTGACCAACAACAGAACGGCCGATTGTTCCTCAGTCAGTACAGATTTCGGCAGACAAAAATCAGATGAGCAAGACTGGGCATGCTCAGAGAAGAAAAAACACACGGAAAGTCAACCAGCACATGACATCACTTCTGAAGTTGGTTTTTGTTGGCCAACAAAAGTCCAGTGCAAGTCTAGAGCACATTTCAACCAACAAACAACACTGGACAAAAGTTGGCCGATCAGTTGGCCAACAATCTGTGCATGTGTACGGGGCTTAAAGGCCCCTTTCACACATGCTGTCCGTTTGTCCGTTTTTCATCCATCCGTTGACGGATAAAAAACGGACATCAATGCATCTCTATGTAAAAACGGATGACAACTGATGATCATCAGTTAACATCCGTTTTCATCCACTTCCGTCAATGTCCGTTTTTTTGAATGGATGAATGCCCTATTTTTTATCCGTCAAAAAAACGGATCGGACGAAAAACGGATGACAACGGATGACAACGGATGAAAAACTGATGTCAACTGATGAAAAACGGACGACAACGGATGAAAAACGGATAACAACTGATGAAAAACGGTTGAAAAACGGATTACAACTGACGAAAAACGGATGAAAAACAGATGAAAAACAGATGAAAAACGGACGAAAAACTGATACATTTGACGCGACTGAACTGATGAACTGAACGGACCGTATGTGTGAAAGGGGCCTAAGTATGATTTATGAAAAAGAAAAGCCCAACTTCTCTTTTAAATAGTGTTTTTTGCTTTGTGGTTCTCAGATGCAGCGTATTTCTGTTTAGAGTAAGGTGTCAAACCTGAGCAATTCATACTCGGCATGTGAGGAACAATATGTGGGTAGAGATTCGAGTCCTTGAAATCTGTATGTAAAAATTGTAGGCAGATCCAGAGATAAGGGGGACCAACGTGATTTGTACATCTCAACTTTTTTTTGTAAGGAATGGAGTTTGGCCCCCTCTATTCCCACCTCCCATAGCAGTCTGATGCTTCCAATTATAAGGACCCATAGGATTGCTTGGAAGGAGCAGGCAGCATGGCCAAACTCATCTCAAGTCAAGAACTGGCAAAGAACTTCAGCTGTCTATACCTCTGAATCTATTAATCATTTTGATGTACAGTATATTAAATGCTGCTTATCCATTTTTTATTATATCACAAGTTTACTATGTAACTGCCAGTAAGCTTTTCCTTTTAGGCAATGTTAGGGTATAAATAGTTATAAACAATGAATCTGGAAAGCCGCTCTGTTGCTAAAATGAAAGGGGCAATCAAAGGTCTACCTGCAAAGAAGATAGTAAATACTCACTGCCTGTGCTGCCAAATGCTGCTCTAATGAAGATAAATCGTGGCCTGAGGTCTCTTTAGAAAGCAGCACTTCCAGGAATATTCTCATTCTTGAAAATGCCTATAAATTTCCTGTATAGGTATTATTGCACTGGCCAGCCTGGCTCATTTTATACTGAGGGTAATAGGAAAGACAGAGCCGCTCAGGTGTATCAGTCCGACCTGGTGCTGGTAAGACCCGTCATCCGGATAAAGTGCAAGGAAGTAGTGGAACCGCACTCAGGTAGATGAAAGTAAAAGAAATACTTTTTATTCTTCAAATCATATATGGACAGACAGTGCAGGGAACAGGTAATCCAAGGTTAACGCGTTTCACGGCACACACAGCCGCTTACTCATAAACGGTTATGAGTAAGTGGCTGTGTGTGCCGTGAAACGCGTTAACCTTGGATTACCTGTTCCCTGCACTGTCTGTCCATATATGATTTGAAGAATAAAAAGTATTTCTTTTACTTTCATCTACCTGAGTGCGGTTCCACTACTTCCTTTCATTTTATACTGACAAATCCCTCTACTTGCTTTGGTGTCTGTTCCTACAATGGTGCAATGACTCACCTGTGCTGGACTTGCCCAAAAGTGCACAGATTCTGGATATGGGTTTGTTACGTCATTCACTCAGTGCACCACTCTAATCCCCCTAAAACCCTTACAAAGCTTCTCTCAATAAACCTATTCCTGAACATTTTTTATACAGAACGGGAATTGGTCCTTCATATTTTCATGACCTCCAGACTCACAATAGCTAGGGCCTGGAGAACCCCCCCTCCCCCTCTAAGTTTTAACCTTGTTTGTGATGGACCAACTAGATCAGCCTTTTTCAACCAGGGTGCCTTGAGTTTTTTTCAGGTGTGCCTTGGCAAAATGCCTAAAATTTGCCCAAAAATGTATACAAGCCAGCAGATGGATCAAGCCTGCCTTTTAGTTGCACAAAGCCACAGGTTTTTATTGTGCAACATTTAAACCTTCCAGCCACTAGTGTCCTAAGAACCAGTGATGTCATCAGTGTTGATAAGAAGGGTGTTGATTGCTTGCACAGCATCCTTGTTTGACCCTCCCCTGCCCCTCTCCATCAATACTTGGGTCACATTAGCTGAGTGATGTAGAGAAACTGAGGGAGAGGAGAAACACTGGAATAATAGTCGGTACTAGTGTGCAAAAGTGTATTTGCTTTGTAAGAATAAATCACCTCTATTGTTGGGTGTCCTACGTGTGTTGATGCTGCTGCATTATGTAAAACTATTAGAATAGTTTTTTACAATTCAGATAGGGTGACTTGAGACTATCCATAATTTTACTAGGTGGCACTGATGGGCACTGATAGGCGGCACTGATCGGCACTGATGGGCAGCACTGATGGGCAGTAATGGGCACTGATAGGCGGCATTGGTGGGCACTAATGGGCACTGGTGGGCGGCACTGATAGATGGCAAGGATGGGCACTGATGAGCAGCACTGATAGGGAGGGCACTGGCGGGCTCCCTGAGCCCTGATTGCCATCCCTGGTGGCCATGGTGGGCATCCATGGGGTCATGGGTGGGCACCCCTGGGGTCATGAGTGGGCATCCCTGGTGGTTCTAGTGGAACCCCCCCCCCCCCTGTTTACCAGTGATGTCATGAGTGTTGATAAGAAGGGTGTTGATTGCTTGCACAGCATCCTTGTTTGACCCTCCCCTGCCCCTCTCCATCAATACTGGGGTCACATTAGTTGAGTGATGGAGAGAAACTGAGGGAGAGGAGAAACACTGGAATAATAGCCGGTACCAGTGTGCAAAAGTGTATTTGCTTTGTAAGAATAAATCGCCTCTATTGTTGGGTGTCCTACGTGTGTTGATGCTGCTGCATTATGTAAAACTATTAGAATAGTTTTTTTACAATTCAGATAGGGTGACTTGAGACTACCCATAATTTTAAAGGATGCCTTGACTGAAAAAAAAATTAAGAAACCCTGAACTAGATCAGTCACTAGTCGTGGATGGGTGATAGTATGGCGGGTGGGGAGAGTTCCTCCAGTAAGTTATGCCCAATGTTGGATAAGGGCAATGAACCCTCTTGGAGCATTGGCTGCTGCCTTTTGGTACAGCCTTATGGTCGTTTCCGCATGAAGACTTGGAAAAGTAAGAAGGAGGGAGCATTTGGTGTACAAAGAAATACGAGTTTGATGGTAGATCAAAAGGTGTTTATTAAAAAGTAATGCCAGGTACATTAGGCCAACTTGTTTCGGGGGATAGGACTCCTCTCTTCAGGGCTGTTGCTGCCAGCTATTAAATGTGAAAAGCTCCCAGCCTGGTTTATATTTTGGCAAAATGATCTAATCCTTTTGGACACCTTCTTACTTTTTCTACCCTAGATTTTAAAACCGTAAAAACCAGGGTGACTGATATGATAAATTAAAAACTAACAGCAACTCTAGCTGATACCCACACTTAATTCTTACTCATTTGGCAGCCTTGGATATCTTACTCCCAGCCTCCATGATTTTATGATTCTCTATTGTCCATTTGATTTCATAGTGAGCTGGCCCCTTGTTCCCCCTTCCTTTTTCTCCACCCCTAGGTCCACTTTGGCAGCTCCAACATCCTCTTTTCAGATCTGCAACCTTCTCCCCATACAGTATGTTCTCTAAGGCTGGGAAAGCAGGGTCATGGTAGGCTTTCAGGTGTAGCTAAGGGTACAGAAAATAAAAATAAAAATAGGGATTATTCAGGCTGTGTTCACACATGTGTGCAGCAGCGATTTTGTGCCTGGGGTCTGGTGCGTCCTTGCTCACCGGTTCAGGTGGGAATCAGGTCCAAATTTTTGCCTGAATTCTTGCCTGATTTGGACCCAAAGATGCACAGGACCCTTTTTGAATGCAGACCACCACTGCCCTGGACCTGTGTGTCATGCGTGTGTCTCGTCTGTCATGCAAATTCACATATGTGTGAAGCCAGCCTGAATAATCCCTATTTTTTTTTTTCTGTACCCTTAGCTACACCTGAAAGCCTACCATGACCCTGCTTTCCAGATCCAATCAGGCACCTAATCTAAAAACGGGGCCCTAATCTAACATATCTCAGACTGTACAGCTTGTTACGTTATTTCTACTTCATTTCATAAACATACTTCTACTTTGTAACAGTAACATTTCAGGGAGTGTTGATCTTCTGGTCTCCTTTGCACTTAGGCTACGTTCACATGTTGGCGTAGCGGATCGCGGGCAGAATCACTGCTATTCTGCCCGCGATCCGGAAATCATTGGAAATCGCGAGACGCCTGTGCGTTGCCGTTGATTTGCAATGGCACCCCTAACGCTGTGCGATGTTGCCGAGATTTCCGCCTGCCGAATCGCGGTAACATCGCGCAAAAAACATTGCGGGTCGCATGACGCCCCAAAAAGCTCTTGTACCTTTTTTGGGCGTCATGCGACCCTCGGTTTTGTTTGTGCGATGTTACCACGATTCGGCAGGTGGAAATCGCGGCGACATCGCACATCATTTGGGGTGCCATTGCAAATCAACGGCAACGCGCAGGCGTCACGCGATTTGCCGTGATTCCCGGATCGTGGGCAGAATCACGTTCGCCAACATGTGAACGTAGCCTTAGTGGTTCCTGCTACGTCACAACTATGTCTTGTAGTGGTGTAGAGGTCAACGGAAGGAATCCTTGAGCACCGCAGGGGATCATAATTCATTATGAATGATCACTTCTGTGCTTTCTGATTGTGATCAAACAGTTGTTACCGTGGATTCAACTGTAAAATTAGTTTCTGATATCTCTGTTTATGAACAAAACCCAATCTCGAAGGATCTTCATTTTCAGGGAAGACTATTCTTTTGTCTTTACCTGCAGACTTCTTAAATATTGGCAAATGGCGTTTGACACTTTCGGAATTCAAAGATCGAATGTTGGTTGCGACAAACAAGTTAAAAGAAAAACTCGTCTTTGTATTGGCCAGGTCTTGTTTCATTTCCAGTGTGGTTGTTGTCAGTAGAACACTCCCTATCACTTTCACATTTTGCACTGTATACTGTAGAACTTACCTTACTCAAACCAGGAGCTTGGAATACAGCTGTCCAGTCTTTATTGGAACACCAGCTTGGGAAAAAAAAACCTATCCACCTTTTATCCAAAATGCTTAGAAAGATTTCAAACTAAAGTGATCATAAAGATCACATTGTAAAACAACCCATTCAGTTTAAAATAGAAATGAAAATCATTTTTTTATAGACATAAAAAAAAAACATCATAAATACAGTTTTCTTCCTTCTTTATAATTGATCACATTCCCTCTGTTCTCAGCTACGTAAGAGTTTGGGGGAAGAGAAGCAGCAGCACACGAGCTTCCCAGTGAATGGCTGTGCAGCGGGGGCGTGTCAGGATATGTCTGATCATGGGAGGAGAGTACACTGAGTTCCCATTATAGCTAGAGAACTGATCACAGTGTGTTCTTCTGCTTAGTGTGGTCAGTTTTTAATAGGAAAGCAGAGGGACTGGCGGGAACACCAGGGATTTCACATAAAGGAAGAAATACAAAGAGAACAGGATACTTTTTGATACAGGTAAATGATACCGCAGCCACATATCAGGAATATGAAATGTTGAGGTAACAAATGCTTTAACTAGGGATAAACTTTATTTTTAACACTGCATAAGCTAAATATGTTACCCTAATATGTATACTGTGTGAATGGCTCAGTTTTTAAAACAAATTCTAATAAATATTGATGCTACGGATCTTGTATGTTCTGCTGCTTGGTCAAAGCGATCAAAGTTCACTATTTTTAATCCTCATGCTGCTAGTATTAGTAAATAGATAGGAAAGAATATCATATTTACTTTTTTAAACTTTTTTTTTCTTACATTTCTTCAGTTACTTCCTGGTTTCTTGCCTAGGTAAATTATGCCATATATCCTAGGAGTCTTCAGGAGAGGAGGAGGGGATTTCTCAGCTAAGCACACTAGGGGTGTACTCACTTTTGTTGCCAGCAGTTTAGACATTAACCTCCCTGGCGGTATGATTCTTTCGGATTTTAGGTGCTGAAAACGGTACAATTATTTTGCATGTAATTCTTAAGGACGAGCAGCCCAAACCAACTAATTACATATGATTTTTTTTTACTGTGGGTTTTTCTTTATAACATCTCGGGTATGATAAAGTTTGAAACACAAAATCATAAATAATAATATAATAAAAAACTATAAATAAGTTAATCGTATGTGTATATATATATATATATATATATATATATACATATACAGTATACATAAAAAGTACAGTAAAACTGCAGGAAAGGGCACTGGAAGGGTAATCTAATGTGAATTTATTTTATTTTGCATTGTATCAGTGTGTTTGGTGTGTTTTACTTTTGAATTTGCCGCCGGTTCCACCCCCTGCGAGCGTCACGTCGCAGGAGACGGAAGCCGGGGCACAGAGAGCATCGGGAGGAAGATCCGCCGCCGCACACCACCGGGATACATCGCTGGATCCCGGGGAAAAGGTGAGTAACCCCTCTACCAGGATCCAGCGATGCTTCTGGCGGTACCCCGAGTGTGGCTTGGGGTTACCGCTTTTGGCACTGAAATTTAACCCCAAGCCACACTCTGGAATACCGCTAGGAAGGTTAATGACTGTGTGTTGAGTTATTTTGAGGGGACAGCAAATGTACACTGTTATACAAGCTGTACACTCACTACTTTACATTGTAGCAAAGTGTCATTTCTTCAGTGTTGTCACATGAAAAGATAGAATAAAATATTCACAAAAATGTGAGGGGTGTACTCACTTTTGTGAGATAATGTATATGGCATAAAAATGTGACTGGGGCAATAACCCTCCCTTAGGGCTCTTTCACACGGGCGTTCCGTATGTCCGTTTTTCATCCCATCCGTTTGCGGATGAAAAACGGACATAATGTATCTCTATGTAAATACGGATGTCATCGGATGATCATCCTCTGACATCCGTTTTTTGTCAGTTCAGTTCAGTTCAGTTTTTTTGAACGGAGGAGAACCCTATTTTTTCTTCCTTTAAAAAAACGGAACTGAAGCAAAAACGGATGTCAGTGGTGTCATCCGCAGACATCCGTATTTACATAGACATGCATTATGTCAGTTTTTCATCCGCAAACGGATGGGATGAAAAACGGACATACGGACCGGATGACACAAGTGTCATCTGTGTCCGTTACAAAAAAAAAAAAAGGACCCGATCGGGCAAAAAAAAAGGAACGCCCGTGTGAAAGAGCCCTTACTCTATCCATAATTAAAATAAAATGCCTTTAGTTGTGCTTTTACATCAGGGCAATATAACAGTTGATTACTTTGGCAGTGACCATATAAATGTAAAAAAGTGAAGATTTCTGCAGTATCTCGGTCTACATGTGTCAGATTTGCCTTACCATAAATCAGCTGTTCAGCATATGCATTTTAGGTGTTTGGGTTTTTAATGGAAGCTTGCCTGAGAAAAAAGCAATTCTGCAGATAGAGCTTTTAAATGCAATGAGAAATGGCTTTGCTATTCTATATTGCCAGATTCCTAATGTGAGAGATTGCGGTATATCCATAGTGCTGGCTGCTTAGAGCAAATATTCAAAAAACACAACATAGAATTAAATATTAAAAATCAAAAATATTCTTTATATAAATAAGAGGTGCCCAGTGAAGCATTAAAATCCACAATTCACTCCTTACCCCCCTTACTTTATTCTTGGAGAGAAGGGGGTACTTCTCCTATTAATTTGCATGGTGCTTTAAAAAGCGGCTCACTCCCCTAACTCATGTCATCAACTGATCAAAGTGTACATGGCCTGTTGGTTTCTAACCAACAAAATGGCAACCTCCACAGGCCAACCACTCAAACAACACAATGACAATATAATTGGGGTGATCTGCAAGGTGCAGGACTTCCCATGTGGTTGTCATTCAACAGGCCCCTTAGTGACCAGCCTAACTATGGCTTACACTGATGCGGTGTGAGATAAATCCGTTTTGCATGCGATTTCAAGGAGCAGCTCCTAGCGTGCGTTTATGTGGTTCAGAAGCAATTGGAATGAGTTTTTGATATGATTTGGATGCAGCCAGTCAGTCCATGTCTCTGTCCTGACATGGACCAGCAATGGGAGATGAGGAACAAAGCAAAGTCTTGCAAAAAGCGCACAGATAAGCAATGTTCATGCGATTTCCATTCGCACATTGCACTAAACTTGCACAGGACCCTTTGTAAAATCATATCTAAATCGCACTGAATATATATGAACCAATAGAAACGCATGTTTTTTCACTTGTCATATGATTCCATGCGTTCTGGAATGCATCAGAAATCATATCAGTGTGAACCAGGGCTGTCTTTTTTTCAATTTTGAAAAGTACTTGTAAAGATATAACAGGATATCTACAATTTTTTTTATCAAAGTTTTGTATGCTATGTTTTTTTTTTATGTTATAATATTTTATTTTTTTGTCACTTAAAGTAATTGTAAAGTCTTGTTTTTTTTTTTTTTCAAACATGTTATACTTACCTCCTCTGCATGGGCGTCCGCAAGGGGGGGCTTGTGCCCCCCCGGCGCTTTATTCCACACACACAAAGTATCTGAGCGCAACGCTGATCACAAACAAACATGATCTGCCGGCGGCGGCCCAACTGCTCTGGCTCCCTCTCCTCTCTCTCTCCGTCCTCTTCTGCGCTGCCCTTGCCACAGCTGCAGGGAGCAGGCCGGGGATTCCCTGCTGCTGACGTCAGTCAGGAGGGGCGGAGCTGCGGCCCGCGGAGGAGAGGAGCCTCAGCATGCCCTGGAGAGGAAGCGGGAGAAGAAGCAGCAAGACTCTGAGTGACCTGAAGTGACACGTGACCTGAGCGGCGGCTGTGAAGAAGAGTATAGTAAGTCTGATGATTGTCACTGACAATCAATTAGACATTTAGTTCTACATCTTCATTTGTCAGAAGAAGACGTATAACTAAATGTCTAATTGACTGTCAGAAGAAGATGCAGATAAATGATTTGAATAAAGGGGTGAGGGAAAATGGGGCTGCCTGGGATAGGATGTGGGGGAAGGAATATATGCTCTGGTAGAAATAAAATAAGTTAAAAGATGGCTTTGGGAGTGTAATAAACAGGTCTTACATATAGACAATCCTCTATGAAAATACAACCAGTTCAGCACAAAAAAAAAAAAAAACAGATATAAAAAACCTTAAATATATAGAGGGATCATATATAACTCATCATTGATTATGCAAATCCAACATAGAGGCATAAAGGCTTAAAACTAATAGAAATAAAGTTTAAAGTGACTAGTGCAGCGGTCTGGGCTACCTAGGTGTATGCCCAGTAAAGTGACCAGGTGACACAAAATTGTACCAAAGAAAAAGAACAATTGTGATTTAAGGTGCTTTGTGCAAATAAAGTGCCACAATCTGGATATAAAATTGAAAGGCCCAGTACAGTTTCCCAGTGCATAAATATGATTAGTAAATTAATAAATTGTGTATAATTAATATCCCAAAGTAACTTGGTGGGGTGTAAATATAAATATAAGGTATATAAAAGTGACCAGTGCAATAAATCCAATGGCTACAAAAAATCAGTCAGAGGGAATTATTCAGGTGTGGATTGGCACATATACAGTATTAAATAAATTGTGAATGAATCAAATTAATAGTCCTTATTTAAGGGTGATTAGTTGATCTTGATGTGACAATTCCCGATTGGACTTAGGGGTGGTGTTGTGGCGTTTTGAGTGCCCGGTGTGCTCTAGTATAAGATGCACTCACCAGAAATCCTAACCCCACGCAGGAGTATTAGGCGGGGAATATATGTACTGAGGGGTACAGTATTAGGATGCCCGGTCCCGTTCAGTGCTGTCACATCACTTCCTGTTTCCGGTTTCTCTGTGGAACGCACAGCGTTACATTTCAAAATAAATACATTTATCATATATTTTATTTGTAATTTGTTAAGACCAAATGCAGATTCTTCATGTGTTTTTTTATAATTCAGTTGTAGTGCCTTGATCATGTGTGTATGAATAATGTGGTGCATTCAATAGTGTCAATAGTGTAATCCAAAAAAAGATTAGAAATTGCTAATCAGACAATGGCAGCTTGATCCTTCTATTAAGCTTTTGCATCAGGTTTCTCAAACCTTTGCATGCCTGCGCTTTATTTGATAATGACTAAGCCCCTCCCTTCCATGACATTGTCAAAAAGGGGCAGAGCACGGATGACCTTAAAATGATGCCCCCCTGAAAAAAGTTCTGCAGATGCCCGTGCTCCTCTGTGCAGTTGGTTTACACAGAGCAGCCCAGATCCTCCTCTCCTCGGGTCCCTCTTCTGTGCTCCTGGCTCCTCCCTCCTGTTGAGTGCCCCCACAGCAAACAGCTTAATATGGGGGCTCCCGAGTCACAGCTCCCTGTGTCCATTCAGGCTCCGTTCACATCTAGACGTTTTTGGACCATTTTCTGCTCTAAGCCTCAGCTCTAAAAACACCCAACAAGACAAATCCTATTCACTTCAATGTCCCCTGTTCACATCTGAACATTCTGTCACCTTAACCACTTAAGCCCCGGAGGATTTGGCTGCTAAAAGACCAGGGTTTTTTTGCGATTTTTTACTGCGTGACTTTAACGGACAATTGCGCGGTCGTGCGACGCTGTACCTAAACGAATTTGACGTCCTTTTTTTCCCACAAACAGAGCTTTCTTTTGGTGGTATTTGATCACCTGTGCAATTTTTTTGATCATGCGCTATAAAAAAAAAAGAGCGTCAATTTTGCAAAAATAACAATATTTTTCACATTTTTTTTTATATGAAATTCCCCCCAAAAAAATGTAAAAATCTAAATTTTTAACATTTTTGGGCAATTTGTTTTATGCTACATATGTTTGGTTTTAATTGAATAAAATCAGGTGGTGCGAATATGAGTTATTAACACCCCATCTGTATTAAACCTACAGAACAGGTGACTGACACCCTTGAAAAAGGCCCTTTTATGAGCCGAAACGCGTTGGGAATATAGGAGGCACTCTCTGAAAGTCCAAGCAGAAGGCCTGGAATAACAGAGAGATATCCTAACAGTCACCTTAACCACGTGTCACAATTTTCTATCTATTTTCACCCCTTCACAAGGGTCTATAACCCCATCACCTTTGTACTTATAGTGTATCATGTTTTTCTTATCATTAAATATTAATTTATTTTCTTCAAATATACTTTGTTGAATCTTTATATACTTGCCTTAAAAGTCCCACCCAACATTGGTTTGAGGTACCAACAACCCTATACAACATATGTTTGGTAAAAAAAAGCTCAAAAAGCGTATTTTGATTGGTTTATGCAAAAGTTATTGCGTTTACTAAAAAAGGGAAAGATTTTTGTCATTTTTGGTGTTTTTTTTTTTAACGCGTAATAGCGGCGATCTGCGATTTTTTTGCGGTACTGCGACATTGCGGCGGACAGATCGGACCCTTGACTGACATTTTTGACACTTTTGGGGGTACCAGTGACATTACTGCAGTAATCAGTGCTATACATATGCACTGTTACTGCAAAAATGACACTGGCAGGGAAGGGGTTAACTGTATTGGAGAGGGAGGGGTTAAGTGTGTCCTAGGGGCGTGTTTCTAACTGTAAAGGGACATGGCTATTGGTGTAAAAACAAAGATCAACGGTCCTACATAGTAGAACCGTCTGATCTTCATTTTTACACCAGGGAAGAATGACAGACGGCTTGTTTACATAACGATCGGGTCCGCCGATCACAAGCACTGACTTGTCAGTGAACGAGCCGGGGCGGGCGCGCGCCCGCCCGCAATTGACTCGCAAGTCAGTGACAGGCGAGTGACGTACCCCTACGTCACTCTGCCTGGCCGGGGCTGACCGACGCAGTATATAGTCGTGCGGCGGTCGGCAACCGGTTAAGCAAAATGCCTGTTACTCACAAAAGTACATGAGCTTCTTTTTTGGCAGATTACAGGCGTTTTTATTTTTTTTCACTGGTCACTTGGCAACCTAAAAACGCCTGTACAAAAACGCTGCAAAAACACATGTGAAACGCCTGTAAAAATAGCAACCCCCAGATGTGAACGTAGCCTAAGACACGGAGCTACGACCTGACCCCGCCCCCTCTCTCTCCTGATTGGCTGGTTTACTGACTTTAATGGACAGCAGCAGGAGCCAATCGTGCCATGCTGCTGTCTCAGCCAATGAGGTGGGAGCCCGGGCAGCTGAGAAACTCCTGCAGCATCGCTTGATAAAGACAGGCTCAGATAATTATTAGGGGGACTGAGGGGGGGCTGCTGCCCACAAAAGGTTTTTTTTTTTTTAATGCATAAAATGCATTAAAGAAGTTGTAAAGGCAGAAGGTTTTTTTATCTTCATGCATTCTATGCATGAAGATAAAAAGCCTTGTGTGTGCAGCAGCCCGCTTAATACTTAGCTGAGGCTTCTCTCTGTCCAGCGATGTTCACGAGTGTCTCAGCCGACGAGATTCTCCTTCCTGATTGGCTGAGACACAGCAGTAGTGCCATTGGCTCCCGCTGCTGTCAATCAAAGTCATCTAGCCAATCAGGGGAGAAAGGGAGCGGGGCCGGGTCAGGGCTTTGTCTGAATGGACACATGGAACTGTGACTCGGCTCTGGTGCCCCCAAAGCTAGCTGCTTGCTGTGGGGGCACTCAACAGGAGGGAGGGGCCCGGAGCACAGAAGAGGGCCCCCGAGAAGAGGAGGCTCTGGGCTGCTCTGTGCAAATCCACTGCACAGAGGAGGTAAGTGTAAGTGTCGGTTCACACTATGGCGATCTGACTTCGGGGACGACTAGTGAAGTCGCCGTGACTTCTGTCAAAAGTAGTACAGGAACTATTTTCTAAGTCGGAGCGACTTGAGTCGCTCCTATTAGAACGGTTCCCATAGCACTGAATGGACCGAGACTTGTCAGGCTGACAAGTCGCCTGGCAAGTTGCGGTAGTGTGAACCGCAAATTAACTAAAATGTTTGTTATTTTCTATAGGAAAAACAACGAGACTTTACAATCACTTTAAGATAAAAAAAAACCTTCTGCCTTTACAATCCCTTTAAGTGGCGGTTCACACTATAGTATAGCGATGTCAGACATCACATGTGATTTGCACGGCACTGGTATGAAAATCGCATGTGATGTCTGTGCGATGCAGATTGTATGGCTGAATTTGCATCACATTGGGACCAAAGTCGCACAGAACCCTTTTTTGGTGTGCACCAGAATCGGGTTGCATGGGTGTGATCCGATTCCTGTTCGAATTGACAGTTCGCCCTGTGATATGTAAATTAATCTGGGGGTGTCGTTAACTTTGTATTGACACTCCCAGCAGTTCGCATGTGGCAGTGTGAACTGCCTGCGAATCGTGTGCAATTCGGGAACCCGCAGTTGATTTGCAAGGTTTCCCGCATTGCACCACTTTGAACCGGCCCTAAAGCTCCACTCCAGGTAGAAAAAATACCCTTGCAGTGGCTGCTTTTCCCTGCAAGAGATAACACTCATTACGTCTAAGAATGGGCGTAACACTTACCTTTATTCCTCAGGCCTCCTGCAGCTATTTGCCCGCTCCCCTCGAAGTCTCTTTTTTGCTTCGGCCGGCAGTCGCAGGTGGTGACCTCCTGTAGCATGTAGCATACAGGACCAATAGTCCGGCATTGTCAAGAGCCAACCCATAACCCAGAGCGTCTGATAAAAGAGAAGATCAACAGCGGCTAGAGGAACAAAGAATAACAGTCTTTTCCACTACTCCTAGACCTAATAAGCATGTAACCATTGCAGTAACCCCACCGCGTGGGGATTGTTTTATTAATCCCAGATATTGGCTTTAGATCAGGCCAGCAAGATGTATCCATACACATACCTGCGTTCCTCGGGTGACAGCAGCATCCTTACCCTTTCTATGCAATCCTGAGTTGGATAACAGCTGTGCTGACCTACAGTGCGCCAACACATTCTGCTGAAGTCACTGCAGTACAACGGGGATGTTCGGCTGCTGCTGGAGCATGCAAACATCCATAGAAAGTTTATATATGGAGTCTAGAAGATGTGCACGGTGCAGGGAAAGGAGATTTGAAGAAAGCCAGGTGAAAACTGTATTTTTGTAACACAAAATAATGCAATAATCGTGTCTTATTTTTACAATACTCTATAAAACTAAGTTTATGTACAGTATCTCACAAAAGTGAGTACACCCCTCACATTTTTGTAAATATTTTATTACATCTTTTCATGTGACAACACTGAAGAAATGACACTTTGATACAATGTAAAGTAGTGAGTGTACAGCTTGTATAACAGTGTACATTTGCTGTCCCCTCAAAATAACCCAACACACAGCCAATTCATGTCTAAACCTCTGGCAATAAAAGTGAGTACCCCCCTAAGTGCAAAATTCCAAATTGGGCCCGGTTTGCCATTTTCCCTCCCCGGTGTCATGTGATTTGTTAGTGTTACAAGGTCTAAGGTGTGAATGGGGAGCAGGTGTGTTAAATTTGGTGTTATCGCTCTCACTCTCTCGTACTAGTCACTGGAAGTTCAACATGGCACCTCGTTGCAAAGAACTCTCAGAGGATCTGAAGAAAAGAATTGTTGCTCTGCAAAAACATGGCCTAGGCATAGGAAGATTGCCAAAACCCTGAAACTGAGCTGCAGTACGATGACCAAGACCATACAGAAGTTTAACAGGACAGGTTCCACTCAGAACAGGCCTCGCCATGGTGGACCAAAGAAGTTGAGTGCACATGCTCAGCGTCATATCCAGAGGTTGTTTGGGAAATAGATGTATGAGTGCTGCCAGCATTGCTGCAGAGGTTGAAGGGGTGGGTGGTCAGCCTGTCAGTGCTCAGACCATACGCCGCACACTGCACAAAAATTGTTCTGCATGGCTGTCATCCCAGAAGGAAGCCTCTTCTAAAGATGATGCACAAGAAAGCCTGCAAACAGTTTGCTGAAGACAAGCAGACTAAGGACATGGATTACTGGAACCATGTCCTGTGGTCTAATTAGACCAAGATAAACATATTTTGTTCAGATGGTGTCAAGCGTGTGTGGCAGCAACCAGGTGAGGAGTACAAAGACAAGTGTGTCTTACCTACAGTCAAGCATGATGGTGGGAGTGTCATGGTCTGGGGCTGCATGAGTGCTACCAGCACTGAAGAGCTACAGTTCATTGAGGGAACCATGAATGCCAACATGTACTGTGACATACTGAAGCAGAGCATGATCCCCTCCCTTCGGAGACTGGGCCGCAGGGCAGTATTCCAACATGATAACAACCCCAGAACATCTCCAAGATGACCACTGCCTTGCTATAAAAGCTGAGGGTAAAGGTGAAGGACTGGCCAAGCATGTCTCCAGACCTAAACCCTATTGAGCATCTGTGGGGCATCCTCAAACGGAAGTCAGAGAAGCGCAAGGTCTCCCACATCCACCAGCTCCATGATGTCGTCATAGAGGAGTGGAAGAGGACTCCAGTGGCAACCTGTGAAGCTCTGGTGAACTCAATGCCAAAGAGGGTTAAGGCAGTGCTGGAAACCAATGATGGCCACACAAAACATTGACACTTTGGTCCCAATTTGGACATTTTGACTTAGGGGTGTATTCACTTTTGTTGCAAGCAGTTTAGACATTAATGACTGTGTGTTGAATTATTGTGAGGGGACAGCAAATTTACACTGTCATACAAGCTGTACAATCACTACTTTACATTGTAGTGTAATTTCTTAAGTGTTGTCACATTAAAATATTTACAAAAATGTGAGGGGTGTACTCACTTTTTGTAAGATACTGTATATAATATTTTTTTTATTTAATACTTATTTTAAACACGTGCTGTCTGGGAACCACTGTCTAGGGTGACGTCATGGGTGGCTCCTCCCCCATACGCATTATGAAGTCCCAGGACGTAACGCGTACGGGAGAGGAGTCACGCTTGATGTCACCCACGGCTATCTTTTCAGCTTTGACATGTCTATTTGGAGGGCTCATTCTTTGTACCCAATATAACTGCCGGACTTGTGAGTTAATGCGTTTTTAATCATTATTAATGGATTCCTATAAACCGAGAACACTATATTAGTTTGCTTGTTTTCATATATAGCACGGCGGCGGAACTGTTACTGACATACTGGCTTTTAGGGGTTCCTCATCTCTGTTGTAGGGAAAAGCCAATATTGACCATCTTGTTTCACAGTGGTCATACAGATAAGTTGAGTGGCCAATCTTGTCCAGGGTGGAGGTGGTGCACTGTTTTTGACACGTGCATGAGAGAGTGGAATGCACATCACTTGTTTACTCCATAGTTTCTTCATTAGTGGACTCTATATGAACTTTTTAGTTATGGATTTTTTATCTGTATTTTATTGTGCTGCACTATTGTTTTTGAGTAGGAAGAATAGTGCCTCATTAATCGTATCAATAGGAAAAATAGTTTCCCATCATTGGTATCAGTCGGAAGAATGGTGCCCCATAATTGGTGTCAGTGGGTGGAATAGTGTCTCGTATCAGTGAGAGAAATAGTGACCCAAGGACCAGGTAAAGGCAACCAAAAGGCCACAGTTTGGACACCACTAATGTAGACCATACAGAAAACATAGCCAGGTCAGTAACCTGACTTTTTCTTACTGCATTTGGGTAATGCAGCTTGGCCAGCATCCTGCCTCTAGCCTGTAATTGGACTATGAAGGAGAAGTTCCTAAGGCTCAATTCACAAAGCTACCACACCTGGATTATTTTTTCCAAAAAGTGACAGTTATTTTGAGCTGAGTCTGATACAATGTTAAGATGATAGTCATGTGGCTGACTTATCTTTGAATTGAGCCTACTGTTAACTGACGGCACTGACTAAAGCAATAAAGTCTTGATAGTCTCAAAATGCTGCTCCTCCTTTACCTGCTGTGAGCACTGCTGTAGAGGATTACATAAAGCGGACCCCCGGGACAGTCAGGGCTAGTGCATTTCAGCAACGATAGCCTCTGAACTGTCCCCGATTTCACTTACCTTTTAGAAGAAATACTTATTTTGAAAATGTTTTGTCCAGCGCTGCCATCTCAGGTGTGGGCAGCTGAAGCCAGAGCGTCCTCTTCGGTGTCCTCTTCGGTGACGTTGGAGTCCCAGAATGCCCTGCACCGGCCCTGCTCGTCACTTCCAGTGCAGGCGCGTCATCCCTGCACAGCTTCTGGGCATGCCCAGAAGCTGTTTAGCAGGGAATGACGCGCCTGCACCGGAAGTGACGAGCTGGGCCGGTGCAGGCACATTGACTCCTGGGAGTCAATGCAAGCAGGAAGAGACGGTGCAGGCTGCAGCCGCAGAGGGCGGAAGAGGAAGGAAGGTAAGTACATTTTCTTTAATAACAAGGTAAGTAAATAAAAAAAAAAATTGAAATTATCCAAATCTTTTTCAGCTACATTACAGCAAGCGGATGGTGTAAAGTCGATTTTGAGGCCGGAACCCCGCTTTAAAATAAAGTAAAAAATTCTTTATGAATACGTAACTAGATTAAAGGGTATTTTGTATGGGATGGTAGGAAGGAGTAATGCTTACCTTTTTTTTTTTTTTTTTAAAACAACCAATCTTAGCAAGTATATCTAAACCATATACCTTTTTTTTTTTTTTTTTTTTTTTAATAATAATAAGGCACTCAGACACCAATTTGGATAAAAGGCCGCGGCTTACTTTATTAACTGGTATCAAATATAAACATAAACCATTTTTTTAAAATATATATAAAATACAGACCAACCCAGTCATAAACAACTCGGGTTGTCATTTACAGCAGATCAAATTGATCAACATCCAACCATATACCATATCAATAATAAAATCACAGAATAATTAAATATATATAAAAATACACGTCCCCCTCTGAAACAGAGGTGACCCAAACCAGTTAATTTATGTGAAGCCGCGACAAACCAGGGGAGGGGGGGAGGGGAAAACAGGTAGAAAGATTTCTGAAGATTGAGCCCCCTGAGACGGGCAGCAGCTTAAATAAGCCTTCTTCTGAGGTAACCTCCACCTCATAGGCTGAGGCGAGCGGGCGAGGAGAAGGGGCTCATTCGCTGAGAGCCCTCTGCAATATGCTAAACTGCCTAACAACTACCTAAGTCACCTAGAGACCCCACTAACCTGCCTAGTAACCCCTCCTGGCGGGAAAACTAGCCTGAGGAAATATATGGGCCTCATTACCTAAACCTTACTTTAACCCTATACTCCCAGCTATCCCTTCCACCATCCCATAAGAAAGAGGGGCTAATTTAGCCCCCTTTCTAATATTTCTTCTAGGTAAAGGAGAGAGCTGAAACACAAAATCTCTCTCTTTCTCTGTAACAGAACAGCGGCCTGCCTTGTTTTCATAGGCAGACCGCCGTTCTGTCATTCCGCTGAAGGATCGGCAGGTCCCGGCGGACATCGCGGCCGCTGGTCCCACTGGTTGGATCCTGCTGTGTCCAATCACAGCGGGAGCGGCGCTCAGGCGGCGCGTGCCCCTGCACACCTCTGCAGAAAATCACATACATGTACAATCACATACATCCTGCTGCAGTATATATGCGGTGGGTGGTCTGGAAGTGGTTAATATTATTACAACTGAATCCAAGCTTACTTTCACAGCATTTATCGTTTTATTTTTGTACCTGCAATATTATGCAATGTTAGTCCACACCAGAGCAGACGATGTAGACGAATACTGTGCGCTCCTTGCTAGCTGGCTCGGCTTACTTGCTAGGAGGCAAAACAATTCTGATGCAAGAGTGCCAAGGAGTAATATTAGAAGGAGGCACACTTGTGGTGTTTTGCAGTAAACTCTAACAACCAATCAGAATCTGTCTTGGATTGGTTTTATTTTAGCAGGGTGAATTTACGTTAATAGCTGTGCACAGCACATAAGAATTATTGCATAGTTACATAGTTAGTGAGGTTGAAAAAAGACATCAGTCCATCCAGTTCAACCTATGATGTGTGTGTGTGTGTTTGATGTTAACCGTACATTGTATACCCCTGTATGTTGTGGTCTTTAAGGTGCCCATCTAATAGTTTTTTGAAACTATCAATGCTCCCGGCTGATACGACTGCTTGTGGAAGAGAATTCCACATCCTTACTGCATAAAGCTGTTACTGTTAAACTCCAACCCCAGACACAATAAGCTTACTTTTAAATTAGCTGAACACTTGGGGTTGATTTACTAAAGGTAAATAGACTATGTACTTTGCAAAGTGCAGATGCCCTCTTCAAGTGCAGTTGCTCCAGAGCTTAGTAATCAAGATAAAGACTCACTTTGCAAGAATACCCAATTACGAAATAAAACAAAAAAAAAAAACAGCTTTTTTGCTTGCACATGATTGGATGATGGAAGTCATATACTTAGCTCTGGAGTAACTGCACTTGCAGAGTGCACAGTATATTTGCCTTTAGTAAATCAACCCCTCTGTTTCCTCCTAAAAGCCACCTGTTGTAACGTACACTTCCTTCTCCACTCTGCAGGTTTTCTTGCTTACATGTTGGTTAAGGTACGGCTCCCATTGTACTTCCAAATCCGCTTAGCTGTAATTTCTGTAGGTCTCGTATACCCAAATGCTATGGTCCTATTTGCACCTCACTTCCCTACTGCCCATTCCCATAACAAGGCCAAGGGGGTGTATATTTTTGTGAATGGTACAAAGAAGATGGAGGTGGAGATGTATCTGTAGCTGGGGTCTAGAGCAATGTTTCTCAACTTTTTTTCAGTCAAGACACCCTTTAAAATTATAGAACAGTCTCGAGGCAACCCATTCTAAAATGTAAAAATTTGTGATCGACCGATTATCGGTTTTTCATACCGATACCGATATTTTGGCCAATGCAAATCGGTATCGGCTGATATTGGCCAATATTCTTGTACATTTAAAAAAAATTTTTTGACAGGTACTTTTGTGGAGGGATCTGGGGGTCTAAAAGGCCCCAAACCCCTCTTCTGCACTTAAAAGCATTCAAAACGCCAAGTTTGGCTGTTTTGAATGCTGTCATTTTTTTAAATCTGGCGCCAGACAGTACCCGGAAGTGATGTCACTCATGACATCACTTCCGGTTTTTTGCATGGAGACCCGATCAGAGACGAATGCGGCTTTGATCAGGTCTTCGGTGGCCGTGCAGGATGGTTGCCCAGGTCTCCCGGTGGGATGAGAGACCCGGTGAGCCGCGGGAGGGGGGGACGTCCTCTCCCTCTCCTTGTAATGACAGCCGAGTGGCTTCTCAGCCGCATTGGTTGTCATAACTAGACAGCCCACCGTCTTCTATGGACGCCGGTACCGGAGCGTTGCCTCTAGCTGCAGGCATCACTCCGGTACAGGCACTTTCCCGAAATATCGGCAATATCGGTAACCTCCGGGGCCGATTCCGATATATATCGGGGAAAGTGCATATCGGCCCTTGATATATCGGCTTTGCCGATAATAGGTCGATCCCTAGTAAAAACTATTCTAAACAGTTTACACAATACAGCAACATCCACATGTAGGACACCCAACGTTAGAGGTGATTTATTCTTCCAAAGCAAATACACTTTTGCACACTGGTACTGACTAGTATTCCAATGTTTCTCTTCTCTCTCAATTTCTCTCCATCAGTCAGCTTATGTCACCCCAGTACTGAGGGAGTGAGGCACAGGAAGGTGAAACGAGAATGCTGTGGATGTAGCAGACATCCTCCTTTTTAACTGATGACATCATTGGTTGTTAAGATGCCAGTGTCTAGAAAGTCTTAATGGTGCATAATGAAAACCGTGGCTTTGTGTACCTAAAAGACAGGCTTGATCCACCTGCTGGCTTGCATACAATTTTTTATCAATTTTGTAGCCATTTTGCCAAAGGCACCCCTGAAGAAACCTTAAGGCCCACCACCTGGTTGAAAAAGGCTGGTCTAGAGCTTACAGCCAAAGCAGCCAGGACATAATGTAGGAGTGGTACTTCCTGGAACTGTTCTTCTACCTGTATGTAAACAGGAACATTTGTGGGATGGAAAAGGAAATGCACATGAATGGAGTGTTCAGCTTCAACAAGATTATTGTTCTTTAAGGCTCCTTTCACACCTAGGTGATTTGAATCATGGATGAAATTGCCGTGATTCTGCTTGCGATTTCACAATTACGGCAAAAGGCTAGATGCGGTTGCAATGCCATTATTTCTCAATGACACCCCAAGATCCAGAACTTCTTTTGGGCGACACGCGTCCTGCGATTTTGTTTGCGCAATTTTGCCACTAATTGTCGCGTGGCAAAATCGCTCAGCGTCTGGGGTGCCATTGAGATTCCGCCTGCAATTCAAATCGCCTAGGTGTAAATGGAGCCTAAAAGTTCTTATCCACTTGATGTCACTTTCAAACAGAAGCCTATGATGATCCTTATGGAAGTCCTCATTACAGGCCCACGAGTGGGAGAGCTGGCCTATTCAGTGCACAGACAGGGGTGCCAGTTGGGTCCCTGGATGACTGCTGGGCTCCAGACATTTGTCAATGATTGTGGGAGTAGATTATATGGCCAAGTTTTGGCTTTTGAACTAAAAGTTAATATTTCCATATTGAGTGTCTGGGTTCAATGGCTGATGAGGCACTAGATCTTTCAGTCCTTGGGAGGGCTTTGGTTTTTTAGCCAATATAGGTTCTGTTTTTCAGAGATGAAAAGCAGACAAATACATACCCGCTTTTTATGGTGGTGGTACTTGCAAAGAATTACCTCCTGATTAAATGGAAATGTCATCAATGCTACTGATCCCTCTAATTGGGAACGATTTGAGGACCCCTCTCGATGTTTAAGGACTAAATTACATTTTGTAATTGCATTCCTTATGAGATTACCATGTTATTGACAAATGCCTCAGTTGCAACCTGTTGAAATCAGTTTTGCTAATGAGGTGATTTTCAACAAACTGATAATATCTTGCTAATAAGCAGATACAAATATCTTGTATGGGTTATATGTAAGGTCATGAGCTGTGCTTCGTCTTTGTAGTCACCTGGATACAATGGAGATACAATGGAGTTGTAATAATACAATTGTATCCAAGTTTGCTGAGCAACGTAAACAATAGCACTTTGCTGTACTCTATTGGCACTTTTCCACTGCAAGTACCGGCTTGGCTCCACTCAGCCCTGCTTGGCACTGCTTGGCTCTGTTTGGTTTTCCACTGCATGGTACCGCATGGTACGGTTCGGTACGGGTATGGTACGGTTTGCTTTTCCACTAAAGTAAAGTGGGTGGGATAACAACAATTCTCTGACCAATCAGTGGCTAGTAGTGACAAACAGTGAAGGCTGCATGCAAAGGATTGTGGGATATGGTACCGGTACGGCCCTCTTGGAACCACAACTGAGGTGGTACTGTTTAAGCCGTACCGTTCGGTTCCATGTAGTGGAAAAGCGCCGCCGTACCGTACTGTACCGAACCGTTCCAATACCGTATCATGCGGTACCATGCAGTGGAAAAGCGCATAAGTGAGCCGAACCGTTCGGTTCCATGCAGTGGAAAAGCGCCTTATATTCACTCCTGATATAGTGCATCCGAAAGTATTCACCATGCTTCACTTTTTCCAAATTTTGTTGTGTTACAGCCTTATTGCAAAATGGATTAAATTCATTATTTTGCTCAAAATTCTACAAACGATACCCCATAATGACAACGTGAAAGAAGTTTGTTTGGAATCTTTGCAAAAATCACATGTACAGGAGTATTCACAGCCTTTGATTAATACTGTGTTGAAGCACCTTTGGCACCAATTACAGCCTCGAGTCTTTTTCAGTATGATGCTAAAAGCTTGGCACACCTATTTTTGGGCAGTTTCTCCCATTCTTCTCTCAAGCTTCATCAGGTTAGATGGGGAGTTTCTGTGCACAGCCATTTTCAGATCTCTCCAGGGATGTTCAATTGGGTTCAAGTCTGGCCTGGCCACTCAAGGACATTCACAGAGTTGTCCCAAAGCCTTCCCTGTGTTAACTTGGCTGCGTGCTTAGGGTCGTTGTCCTTTTGGAAGATGAACCTTCGCCCCAGTCTGAGGTACAGAGCGCTCTGGAGCAGGTTTTCATCCGGGATGTCTCTGTACATTGCTGCATTCATCTTTCCCTTGGTCCTGACTAGTCTCCCAGTTCCTGTTGCTGAAAAACATCCCCACAGCATGATGCTGCCACCACCATGCTTCACTGTAGGTGATGAGCAGTAACTGGTTTCCTCCAGATATGATGCTTGCCATTCAGGCCAAAGAGTTCAATCTTTGTTTCTTCAGACCAAAAACATTTGTTTCTCATGGTCTGAGAGTCCTTTAAGGGTCTTTTGGCAAACTCCATGCGGACTGTCATGTGCTTTTTACTGAGGAGTGGCTTCTGTTTGGCCACTTCACCATACAGGCCTGATTGGTGGAGTGTTGCAGAGATGGCTGCTCCTCTGAAAGGTTCTCATCTCTCCACAGAGAAATGCTGGAGCTCTGTCAGAGTGACCATCGGATTCTTGATCACCTCTCTGACGAAGGCCCTTCTCCCCTGAACGCTCAGTTTGGCCGGGCTGCCAACTCTAGGAAGACCAAACTTCTTCTATTTACAGATGATGGAGGCCACTGTGCTCATTGGGACATTCAATACTACAGAAATTTTTCTGTACCCTTCCCCAGATCTGTACCTCGATACAATCCTGTCTAGGAGGTCTACAGACAATACCTAGGACTCCACGACCTTATATAGAAAAGTGTGTGTCTTTCCAAATCATGTCCAATCAACTGAATTTACCACAGGTGGACTCCACACAAGTTGTAGAAACATCTCAGGGATAATCAGTGGAAACAGGATGCACCTGAGCTCAACTTTGAGTGTCATGGCAAAGGCTGTGAATACTTATGTACATGGGATTTATTTTGGTTTTTAATCTTAATAAATTTGCAAAGATTTCAAACAAGCTTCCTTCACGTTGTCCTTATGGCGTACTGTTTGTAGAATATTGGGGGAAATAATGGATTTAATCCATTTTGGAAAAAGGCTGTAACATAACAAAATGTGGAACAAGTTAAGCATTGTGAATACTTTCTGGATGCACTGTATACCCTCATTGTGCCTGTTTCCTCTCTTCTTTAGATTTATGAAAGTTTTACTAAACCCACAACAGTAAAATCAGTCTGTATATGCACTAAAGCATGCTTGTTATACTCACTGTGGAACCTAAAGCCCCGTACACACGTACCGATCGTCGGCCGACGGAACGTCCTACAAATGTTCGCGGCTGGTGTGTTTGTTGTTTGTCTGTTGAAAAGTGCTCTAAACTTGCCCAGGACATTTGTCTTCCGACAGAAAATGACGTCACTACGTTCCACGCACGTTCGCCGCTACAAAAGAGGAAGTGAGTGTTTGGCCGTGACCCTTCTGGGCATCTCGCGCTGATTTCGGTAGCATTTGTTTGGTTGACGACATTTCGCTATTTTCCGAGACATCGTTCGAGAATTTATTATGGCGACCGTGAATTCGTCCGTTGCTGTCGTTAGTGTTGGAGTTTTGGCTCTGAGACGACGTACGAGCAATAGGAAGAAGAAGCGGACCTCCTGGACGAAAAATTGGTTGCTTAACCGTGATCAATTTTCTCATATGTCCTTGCTGAGGGAGCTCCAGGAAAATAATCCTGATGACTTCAGGAATTATTTGAGGATGACGGATCCCATCTTTTACCGTCTTCTTGCCCTGGTGTCCCCCTATATTCTGAAGCAGGATACTTGTATGCGGCTTGCAATTACTCCTGAGCAAAGGTTAATTGCGACGTTGAGGTATCTTGCAACAGGGAGAAGCCTGCAGGATCTGAAGTTCACCACAGGCATCTCCCCCCAAGCACTTGGAGTCATCATCCCTGAGACCTGCTCTGCCATCATCAAGGTCTTGCAGAAGGACTATATCAAGGTATGTTTGATTTTTTACATTACATTACATGTATTACTAGTTTCACCTGAATTATGATGTTTTTGGATGTACAGCAATTGACACAGGCCATTATTTGTAAACTACCCTCTGTCCGCATGCACATAGTAGTAAAGATGTAGATTATCTTTAACCATTTGTAAAATTACCCACTAACCACCCCACCATTCTCTCCTATGTGTCCCTAAACGCATTGCCTGTTAACAGTATGTCGAATTTATCTAATTTTATTGCTTTCCCTCAAACAATTATTCCTTGGCCAATGTTTTAGTACCTAGTTAATGATTTATCTAAAATACATCAGTCCATCCATTCCCACCTATGATTCTGTATGTTTATGTAATGATGTTAAAACCTTCACTGACCACAAGCCCTTATTGATGTATAAATGCCCAGTTTTACTTACCCATCCCCCACCCACATGCTAAATCTCAAAGTCAGCATATACCAAAGCTCAAGTTCAGAGGTCTTCAAACTATGGCCCACCAGTTGTTCACGAACTTCAATTTCCATCATGCCTAGTCATGTCTGTGAATGTCAGAGAATTACAAGGCCTCATGGGATGTGTAGTTCTGCAACAGCTGGATGGCCGTAGTTTGTAAATCTCAGCTCTAGCTGGTGAGTATAATGGGCCATACACACTAGAAGATTGTCAGAACAATTTATCCTTCCGATTTACCAAAACCAAATAATATGAGGTCCAACAAACACTTTCAAATCCTATGCAATCTGGTAGGCCCTTGCACTACATAGAAAAGGTATATCTGCACGAAAAAGTCTTCAGAGAATCTTCTAGTGTGTATGGCCCTTTACAATATAAGAACAATAGGAGGTTGAAAATAAATGTATGTAGATGTTACATCCCCATATCCAAACCTTTGCCTTCCTGTTGTATATTTTTTTAGCAAGTTGCATAAGGATTTAACAGACAACTGTGTGTGTAATTAATAATGTGATGTGCTCAAGCACTAATTTTATTTTTTGTATTTTTTCCCCACAGTTTCCTTCAAACGCAGAGCAATGGCTGGAGATTTCTGATCAATTTCTGGAGAAGTGGAATTTTCCCAATTGTGGGGGTGCTATTGATGGGAAGCACGTCCGCATTGTCCCCCCTCCGAATTCCGGCACATTTTATTATAATTATAAAGGTTTTTTTAGTATAGTCATGCTAGCCATAGTTAATGCAAACTATGAGTTTATTTTTTTGGATATTGGCAAAAATGGCCGCAATTCGGATGGGGGAGTTATTGATCAGACGGAGTTCGCTCGTCGTCTAAAGAACGGCACTCTGAACCTGCCATCCAGGGAGCAAACTGTTGAGGGTATGAGCTTTGTGTTTATCGCAGATGAGGCTTTTGCGCTTGGGGAGCATCTCATGAAGCCCTACCCTCAGAGGAACCTCACCCCAGACCAAAGGATTTACAACTACCGGTTGTCCAGAGCTCGCAGAGTTGTGGAGAATGCTTTCGGGATAATGGCCAACCGGTTCCGGATATTCCTGACGTCCATAAACCTGGCACTGTACAAAGTGGATAATGTGGTCTTGTGTTGCTGCATTTTGCACAACTTCCTACGCAGGAATGCACAAAATTATGTATTGCAGCAACTGGATACTGACCCTGCTATGCCAGGTACAAGTGGAGAGGCCCAACCTTCTAACCAAGTGGAGTCCATGCCGTCAATGGAAGTTGGACGGTCAGCATTGGCATCACACAGGGCCCGTCAGATCCGCCAGGAATATCTGGACTATTTCGTGGGGAGAGGAGCTGTGTCCTGGCAGCAATCACTGTCACAAACACATTAATCTTGTTAAAGATTGGACACACAAGATAAATGTCAGAGATATATTATTTTTCAACACATTAAACAAAAATTGCAATGATTCTGTATTGTGGATTATAATCATTTGGGCACATATGCCAAACACAATTATTTGGGTTAATCATGTGTTATATATGTGTGACTTTGGAAGGGTTAATACATTCATCAGTGTGTTTCTTGACTGTAGTCTCTCACCAGCTGATCCAAAGTGATGATGGCCATGTGTTATTTTTTAGCCAGTGGTGTAAATACAAGGGCCTTCTGCACCCCACAAAATGTACACAAACCCTGTCACATTGAGAACTAGGTCACACCCAAGGTTCATCTAATGTCACCTTACATTGGTGTTCATTGTCCAGAAGTTGCCCATACTATATATTTCAGATAATACATTAGGGTATTAACAAAGTACCTACATCTGTTATGTTGTGTTCATTTATGACATCCTTCTCACTGCCCACCAATGTTAGGATATGTCAGTGTTATGTGAAACTTGATCATTGTTCATCTCAAAGTGTTGTATATATATATAGGTAATGGAAAGTGAACTAGAGCAACGAACAAGCAATACACTATAGATTACACTGATCTCCCTACACTGATTGCTACTGGCAATATCAATGCCATATTGAATCCTAGGACTGCTAGTACCTTGAGTGTTGAGTCACACTTATGCGATGCGGGAAGTCTGCGACTTTGCAGCCTTCCAGCATTGCATAAGGGTGACCCGCCACTTACTTTTTCCACAGGATTGTATTCCACAAGTGTTAAGCACTGTGCGATCCAATCCAGATACATCAGAAATAAAGGGTCATGTGCGACTTGTATGCGTGTTCAGTGCGAATGTAGCCATACAAAGTGTATGTCTCAATTCACACTGCACATCTGATGGCATGTAATATCGTAGCGCACTGCTCCTTTATTACATGCGATCAGATGTTCATGCGAAAATCAGCTATACAGTTTGTATGGCTCAATTTGCACTGCACTCGCACAAAAGTCGCACATGATGCATTTATTCAGCCGCATCAGGATAGGATCGCACAGTCGTTCAAACTTGTGTGATCCGATCCTGTGTGAAATGTCAGATCGCACTGTGATATGCGTTAAAACTGGGGGTATCTTTAACATTTCATTGACACCTCCAGCAACTTGCATATGGCAGTGTCCAAAATGCTTTCATTAACATGTAAATATGTGAATAGGACAGCCATCATACATTTAGTGCTTCTTTACACAGCTTTAGACCTCGACCCCCCAACGAAAGTCTAATAAAGAATTGAACACACATTGTTGAATGTAAAAATGTTTTAGTATCAAACATTCACAGGGTTAGGGTTAGGGTTAGGGTTAGGGTTAGGGTGTTGGAAAGTGCTTTTCCCAAACTTGGGTACACTCTTTAACATCTGAGTGTCATAAAACTGGCATAAAATATTATATAAAAATGGGAACATCCCAATACAAACAGTAAAAAATTTTAAAATAATTTTTTTTAAAATTTGGCAAGCATGTCCACAAAATCACGCATCTTTCCTTGCAATGCCGTTGCAGTCTCTTTTATTTGCTCGAGGTCTGAGCAGCATTGAAGAGCCTCACGGGTCAATTTGGCCAATGTGCAAGTATGTAATACATGATCTGGAAAATAAAATACAACGGAGTCAATGTGAATCACCTACATGAGGTCATAATATAGAAACATTTGGTGTGCAGGTAATCTTTAAATTCCTCTCGAGTTAATACCTACCCTGTTCTTATGCTCTTTTGCCCTAGGCTCTTCATCTTCCTCCTGACCTCCTCCAATGCTGTTGCTGATGATTCTGCCGGTCTCCTGAGCTTACTATATATTCATTAGGGGTGTGAACGCATGATGACGTCATTGTGAGGGCATGGTTGTAATGTATATATATTAAGATGCAGAGACCAGAGACGGGCAGAATGCACGGCAACAGCATTGGAGGAGGACAGGAGGAAGAAGAAGAGCCTAGGGCAAAAGAGCAGACAACATAAGAGCAGAAGATTGGACAGCAGAAGACTGGAGAGGAGAAGATCCAAAGAGCAGAGTGGAGAAGACCGGATGAAGATCTTTAAGAACATTTCATAAACGTCTCCTGTCGTTATTCACATACACTTCCATTTATGTGGTTAATGTGTAGGGGTACTATGTACCCCATACCCATTCACATAGTGATTGGGGTCTGGGATCTGGGGGCCACCCTTTGTTAAAGGTTGCTTCCAAAGTCCTAGGAACCCCCTGGCCGCATGACCCCCCAAAACCACCAGACAGGGTTGTGGGGATGAGGCTCTTGTCCTCCTCTACATGGGAGTAAGGTGCTTTTGGGTGTGCGGTGCAGAGGCCCCCTGGCCCAAAGCAACAAAACCCCCCCATGTTGAGGGCATGTGTCCTGCTGTGGTCCAGGGGGTGTTTGGTCCGCTTGCTCGTTCTCTTTCCTGGCCTGACAAGCTGCATGCTTGTATAAGGGTCTGGTAGGGGTTTTGGGGGTAACCCACGCTGTCTTTTTGTTGTGGGCATACCCTCAAACTCAATACCACACACAAAAGGCCTGGTTGTGAACTTGGGGGGACACCCACGGTGATTTGTTCAATTTTTTGGTGTAGTTCCCCCTCAAAAATCTTCACAACGCAAGTGGCCCCGCAAGTCAGAGCATCCTGATCCGACTTACGGTGCGACTTCCATTCAAATAAAGAGGCTCCCATAGGGAACTAGTGTTGTAAATTGGAGGCTAAAAATAACACTGATAAAAATCATTCTGCAAAAACCTACGTGGGCACACAATTGGCTCTTGGACACTTGGTCCTGGTTCCTCCACAGTTTCGGAACTGGCTTCCATGCTGCTTGGCAAGTTGCCAGGAGATCGGGCTTCTGACCTGGCTGGGGATGCCACATCCTGGCATGATGCAACATCTGCAATGTAAATTTGTAAGGGAATACAAGAATATAAGGTTAAACAATCATTGCAAATACACATATTTCTATGATCCCACTACACAAAAATCTGTGACTACCAACCTTCTTGTTGCTCTGGTGTCTCATCACTTGTTGGCTCCACCAGGATTATTTCCGGAATAATGTCTTCATCTACATAATACAAAACATTGGCCATATCATAAAAGTCACAAGAGGTACATTTGTTAGGACATGGTGCCCTGCTTGATAGCTCTTTTAGTAACAAATATGAAGACATGTACATGGTTATCTACGAAAAATATGGTACATTAATGTTTGACAGTGCATAGGAACCAATTACCTTTAGTGGAATCTGTGCCACCTTCTGTGCCCATGTCCTCATCTTGTTCGGCAACTGCCGATGGAGCTGCCAGATCTCTCCTCCTCCTTTCCCATAGTTTGGCACGGAGTTTACGTTTTTCTCCTATTTAAAGGTTTGAATAATAATCTGTGATTAATAGGAATGTTTGCTGATAAGATTCGTGCAGGAAAGAACGTTCGTTGCAACACAATACATATATTTTTAACTATGGCTTCCTGACTTTTAATGTCATATACTAAAACATCAACAATAGATCGATCAAATCACGACATGACAACTAAAATGAGTAATCTAACTTTTTACATAGACATTATAATCTAGACATGTTAATACAACATACACAAAATTATAAAAAACATATTGCATGATTAAAAAAATAAAGAAAAAATAAAACTTACTTTTTTTCAAAATCCGATGGATTTGGGAAAGCTGATCCTGCTCACGGTGTTTGAGGTCAGACCACCGTTTCCGAATCTGATCTTTCGATCGCTCGACACCGAATTTTTTGACCAAACAGGCCACCACCTTGTCCATGATGCCATCTTTCCTGGCATTGGGCCGCTCGTAATTAGCCAACTTGCCATCATAATCCATTTTTTCTAAAATGGAGACCATCTCCACCATTTCTGGCTTTGACATGGGTGTAGCCCTTGATTTTCTGGTGGCCCAATCACTTCGGCCCCCACTTGATGAACTCTGAGATCTTTCAGACATTCTTCTTGATTAAAAGATTGTTCCTCTGCTTCAGGTGTGAGTGTCGCATGTAGGCCTGATCTTCGGCACGTACACACCCCTGCACAAGCCCGCCACTGGAGGAGGAGTTGACGCCTGCGCTGTATTTAAAGGACGCCAGATCGTTCGGCCGACGATTCGCTAGCGGACATATCGAGAGTTGGAGCACGATCGAGCGGCGAATCACGACTTTTCCCCACAAACAAAGGTACGACTCTTTTAATAGAAAGTGTGTGTTTTGGGCCCTATACAGCTTTTATTAGGAATATCTTTATTATGTGCCAAAATACATGCTCTTTTAATATGTTTTGTGTTGTTTTGTGTCTTGCAGGCATATACTGTCCTGCAATATGGTGGACAATTTCACCACCCACAACTTTCTCATCAGTTTCATTGATGAATTCAGGCAACTGCCCTGTTTGTGGCAAGTCAAGTCCGCAGATTATAAAAATAGAAAACTCAGAAAACAGGCCATGGAACATTTGGTGGCCTTCTACAAGCCCGTCTGTCCTGGGGCAAATTTTGATTATATCCGCAAAAAAATAAACAGTATTCGCACTGCCTACAGGCGGGAGTTAAAAAAAATAGAAGATTCCACCCAGTCTGGAGCAGGGGCACGGAATGTATATGTACCACGGCTGTGGTACTTTGATAACATGCGGTTCCTGGCAGACACCATGGAATCCAGGCCGTCAATTTCTACGCTGCCTTCGACTTCGGCAGAGGGCTCAGTGTCTGTAGATCCAAGCCAGGATGAGGATTTCCTGGAGGAGAGTTTTACTCAGGTATGGCATTTCACAATATATTGTCTGCTAAAATGTAATCATGTAACAAAATTATAAGCTAAACCATAATTGACCCTTTAGGTAAACGGGCATAGCAAGGGGTTGGCATGACAGGCAACCGCCAGGGGCGCAGGCCAAGGGGGGTGGGTCACAAAAACATTGGCATTGTTTTATTGTTTATTTTAACAATCCACTCAGCCTGCACACCCCAGAACCCCCAGTTTGCAGGCGGATTCATGCAGGTGTAAAACATTGAGAGCAGCTTCATGCAGGTGTAAAACATTGAGAGCTGCTTCATGCAGGTGTAAAACATTGAGAGCAGCTTCATGCAGGTGTAAAACATTGAGAGCAGCTGAGCCAAAAGACCAGGAGACTGAGACTGCCTCTCACTGCATCCCCAGCACACCTCTGGTCTTACAAACACTGCTGCATCCCCAGCACACCTCTGGTCCTAACAAACACTGCTGTAGCCTCAGCATTCCTCTGGCTCAACCTTTTTTAATACAAAACTAACAGCTCCTGCAAATGATCCATCCATCCTTGCTTCCATGTCTCTGGTCTCTCACTCTGGGTCAGCAAGGCAGGTGGCTTCCTTATTCATGTTTCCCTGCACTGCTTCACCCTCAATGCCCTACATCAAGTCCTCTGCAAGTTCAGGCCCCTCTCTCTCTGCAACCCCCTCCTCTCTCTCTCACACCCCCTCTTTCTCTCCCTCTCTCTATCTCTCAACCCTCTCTTTCTTTTTCACACCTGAGACAATGATTGCCCACTAGAGAGCTCTACACTGGGCAAACAAGGGGCAAATTAGAAACTTTTAATGCCCTTTAATTTTTTTTTGGGGGGGTGGGTTACAGTTTTACATTGATCTTGGGGGGGGGGGGGTTGTTGCCAAATACAGCTCCTCAACAAGGGCACTGGAGACCCTAGATACGCCACTGTATGTAAAGTCTGCTATTTGTTCACAATAATATAACAAACATGACTTTTTATATACACTATAACATTCTAATCAATTGTTCATTTCATCAACAGGGAAGTGTCACTGAGGAGGAGCCAGGTTGCAGCCAGGAGCCTGGGGAGCCTGCGGAGCCTGAGGAGCCTGTGGAACTATTTCCACCACCACCTCCTCCTGCCAAACGGAGGCAAAAGAGGAAGCACGTGGATGACATCACCGACGAGTTTATCCAGGAGGCCACCATAGCCCTACGTCGGAAACCGGAGGCCAATGAGTCCTTCGGCAACATGACGGCAAAAATTTTAGATAAGGTGGACCTCAGGCAGTGTCAGTATGCCAGAAAAATCATCCTCGATGTGCTGCAAAAGGCTGAAAACGGCATACTTAATGAGCACAGCCATGCATGCCAGGAGCACCCGTGCCCTCCACCTCCACCTCCACCTCCACCTCCACAACACCCACCACCTCGCCAAATGCCACATGGCCAGTGGCAATATGGCCAGCAGGATCCAAACCTGCCCTCATGGCAACCTGATTTCAGTTACCAGCAACTTTAATTTTTGTAACCCCCTATTATTTATTTTACCCCTGTTTGCCAGTTTCTAGTTTAATTTTGTCCAAATGGACCTTTTTTATGTTTAGTTATACGGAAAGTATTGATGTTTGCTTTGTTTTTTTTTTGCTGAGATCCAAAAAATAAAGAAAATTGAAAATAAAAAATGGCCTATCTGAATTTGTTAACATGTTTAATATTGTGCATAACCTGAAAAATATGTTTTAGACATTATTTCATACAAGAATAAAGTGTCATATCAATAGTTAGATCTTTGGTGTGAAAATACAAAAATAATGGTGAAGAGTTCAAATTATTTAATTATAAAATTTGATAGAACAGATAGAATAGACAAACATTATCTTCATCATAACAGAACACATGCCTTTTTATTAGAAAAGTATGGCATTATGAGCAGCATCTTCCTTCTTCTCACATTTATCAAGATGAGCATGTGCTCCGCATTTCACCTATTTCTTGGACTTCCGCGAGCCGAAAGTTCTTTCTGA